>NC_041749.1:106526472-106724828 GCF_004115215.2 Ornithorhynchus anatinus
AGCCACTCTCTCATCCTTCTCTGCAGCCTCTCAAGAGGAGAGAAAATTGAAGGTGGGGCCAAGGGGGCAGTAGATGACGGCACTGGGCAGAGAAGCGGCATGGCACAGCGGATAGAGCACGGGCCTGGGCATCACAAAGTCATGGGTTCGAATTCCGGCTCTGCCACTTGCCTGCTGTGTGACCTGGAGCAAGTCATTTCACTTCTCTGTGCCTCAGTTACCTCATCTGTAAAATAGGGATTAAGACTGTGAGCCTCATGTGGGACAACTTGGTAACCTTGTATCTACCCCGGCACTTAGAACAGTGCTTGGCACATAGTAAGCACTGACCAAGTACCATTATTATTATTATTATTATTTCTCAGCTCTGCCCCTGACTTTTCTTCTAGTGACCCATTCTGAACTGCTTGTCCTTGGAGCTAGCCAAACTTCTCTTAGGTAGTTACAGCTGCCAACTTCCCGTAGAAACAAATTCTGGTGTGTTGTCTTTGGCTTGTTCTGAACCCGCCCAGCTCCAGCTTCTACGGGGGCCCCCTCGGCCCATTGCGGTGAGATTTGGAGCATAGCAGTTCCTGTGTTTGCCCTGGCTGCCCCCTTCATGGTTCCATAAACTCCAATCCCTTCCCCTCTCAGCCTGCTCCTCTCCCGCCCGAAGAGCCCTAATTCTTTCCATCTGTCCTCATAAATTTTTTTGTATTTGTTAAGCCCTATGTGCCAGGTACTGTACTGAACGCTGGGGTAGATACAAGCTAATCAGGTTGGACACAGTCCATGTCCTTCATGGGGTTCACAGTCTTAATTCTCAAGTTTCTCCCTCTCCTCCCACCCCCAGCCCCGCAACCCAACCGCTTAATCATCTTGAGTCCTCTGATCATCTTTGTACCTTCTCCAGGTCTGTTGTGTCCTTCGCTTGTCAGCTGTGTGACCTTGGGCAAGTCACTTCACTTCTCTGTGCCTCAGTTACCTCATCTGTAAAATGGGGATGAAGACTGTGAGCCTCACATGGGACAACCTGATTACCTTCTATCTACCCCAGCGCATAGAACAGTGCTTGGCACATAGTAAGAGCTTTACAAATACCAACATTATTATTATTATTATTCTTTAGATGTGGTGCCACGGTTTTCAACGATGACAAAGCTGGGTCTTTTATTTGGTTTTCTAGCCTCTTCCTGATAACGCCTGGCCTTTGGTTGGCCGTTTTGGCTGCTTCCTTACATCAGACTGACCATTCGAAGTTTTGTGGTCTTCAAGTACAGAGAGCAACAATGGGCAGCTACCTTTGCAAATAATCACACAGAATGTTCTCACCCTTCACATTCTCCCCTAGGAGAGGTTTCCAAGTTGTAAAATCAACAAAACCGGCATTCTTGCTGGGCACAGATAGCTGTAAAGCTTGAGGGAGGGGGAATCTGAATCTTGAGCCCTTTCCACTTCATGACCTCAAAACTGCATACCTTGCAAGCATGCCAAATCAGGCTGACCAGCTGCCTGAGAACCATCGGCATCCATTTCTGAGCAGGAGCTAGCAGGGAGAATGATTTTGCTTGGAGAAAGGGTGAGCCGGAGTAAGGAAGAGGTTCCTATCATGTTAGATAAAAGCTACGGGGGCAAGATTCCAGAAAACAGGGAAGCTCCAAGACCCAGAATAACCGGCAGATTAGGGGTGGGGACAGGAAAATATTTCTAGCTCTTTTTCCTGCCTCCTCTCCCCCCAGGGAACAACAGTGCCTGCTTTGTTTACTCCTAAATCAGGCTCAGTTCTGCTCTCTGCTTCCTAATGGAGACTGCAAACCTGCTTTTTAGCAGAGTCACCACAGGGACCTGCTAGGATCTCCTGCCTTTTCCCAGCCCAATGCAGGAGGGAAGTGACTTTTTCATAAAATGTGGGCATTTCTGGCTTAAGGGGAGAGATGTCAATGGACTTCAGATGAGGTCTGGCCCTTTTAGTCTCCCTCAGTCAATCCAATAAATAAATGATACCAATAAATAATCTAATCAAATCAATGGCATTTATTGGGTGCTCACTGCATGCAGAGTATGGTCCTAAGTGCTTGGGAGAGGACACTGTAGTAGAGTTGGAAGACATGTTCCCTGCCCTCAGGGAAGTCTAGTGAAGTGGAAGTATCTGGCTTGACCCTGATCCTTTAAATGACCATGTTTATTACAGCCCACTCAGCTGATCCTTGCATAAGTGTCAGTAAATAATAATCATAAGAATGGTGTTTGTTAAGCTCTTACTGTGTGTCAGGCACTTTCATTCACTCAGTCCTATCTACTGAGTGCAGAGCACTGTACTAAGCGCTTGGGAAAATACAATAAAGCAATAGAGACAATCTCTGCCCACAATGAGATCAGTCTGAGGGAGACGGACATCAGTGCGAGTAAACAGACATCATATAAATAAATAAAATTATAGATATATACATAAGTGCTGTGGGGTGGAGAGAGGGGGGAAGACCCAAAAGAGCGAGTGAAGGTGACGCAGAAGGGAGTGGGAGATGAGGAAAAGTGGGGCTTAGTCTGGGAAGGCCTCTTGGAGGAGACGTGCCTTCAGCAGGGCTTTGAAGGGGGGGGGGGGAGTAATTGTCTGGTAGGATTGAGGGGGGAGGGCATTCCAGGCCAGAGGTAGGACTTGGGCCAGGGGTCGGCGGGGAGACAGGCGAGATGGAGGCACAGTGGGAAGGTTAGCACCAGAGGAGTGAAGTGTGTGGCTGGGTTGTAGAAGGAAGTTGTAAAAGCCACTGTACTAAGCACGGGGATGGATACAAGCAAATCAAGTTGGACACAGTCCCTGTCCCCTACAGGGCTTACAGTCTCAATCTCCAGTTTACAGATAAGGTAACTGAGGCACAGAGGGAGGGAAGTGACTTGCCCACAGTCATACAGCAGACAAGTGATTAGAACCTATGGGACTAGAACCTATGACCTTCTGACTCCCAGGCCTGAGCTCTATCCACTTTGTCATGCTGCTTCTTAGATGCACGTGGGGGCAAAGAAGGGTTATGGGGAGCAAGGAGAACTGGCATATGGAGGGATTGGCAGACTGCCCAGAGCTATTGGGGGAGAGGGGTCACAGGCCCGATCTGAGGTCTCCCTGGCCTCACTCAGAAGTTCTAGGGCCTGGTTGGAGCCTTGCGGGGAAGAAGTCCGGCCCAGACAGCCGAGGGCCCCCAACGACGACGTCACCCCCAGCTAGAAATCAGGTATGGGGAAGTATCCATCCCCATTTGCCCCACAGGGCTGGCACCTCCACTTCCCCTTCTAAAAGCTGGATTTCAACCTGGCTTTTTTCCTGGGTAAGCATCCTTCTCCTCCTTCAATGCAGCAGGCTAAATCTGATTTGTTTTTGGCTTCCACCCTCTAGCCCTCACAAGACGGAGCGCACCGGACCCAGGTTGACTACGTGCCCGTTCCGGAATGGCTGAGCAAATGGACAGAGCAGCAGAATGCAGGGCTCCTGGCTTGCTTCCCGGGCTTGGTTAACAGCCTTGTCCTCTCTGTGCCCTTCCTTAAGGGGAAAAAGCACCCCAATCCTCAGAAGACCGTATTAGAATATCAGAGCTCTCACGGGTGCTGTCAGGGTGGATGAGGTACTAGTAGTAATAGTAGAAATACTTATAGTGGTCAGTCAGTTGTATTTATTGAGCACTTACTGTGTGCAGAGCACTGTACTAAGCACTTGGTAGAGTACACCACCACAATAGACAGAAACATTCCCTGCCCACAACGAGCTAGAGGGGGAGACAGGCATTAATATAAATCAATTACAGCTGTATACGTAAGTGCTGTGGGGCTGGAAGCCGGGATAAATAAGGGAGTAAGGCGGGGCGATGCAGAAGGGGAGAATAATAATAATAATAACAGTGGTATTTGTTAAGTGCTTACTATGTTCCAAGCACTGTTCTAAGCACTGTGGGGGGGGATATAAGGTGATCAGGATGTGGGGCTCACAGCTGGCAAGCAGCAGAGCCGGGATTAGAACCCATGACCTCTGACTTCCAAGCCTGGGCTCTTTCCACTGAGCCATGCTGCTTCAAGAAGAAAGGAGGGCTTAGTCAGGGAAGGCCTCTGGAGGAGATGTGCCTTCAACAAGAGGAGGGAGGGCCTTCCAGACCAGAGGTATGACGTGGGTGAGAGTTAGGCTGTGAGATAGACGAGATTGAGGTACAATGAGAAGGTTAGCATTAGAGAGCAAAGTTCACGGTCTCGGTTGTAGTAGGAGAGTAGCGAGGTGAGGTAGAAAGGGGCAAGGTGATCAAGTGCTGTGTATGTATCTAAAATTCTACTTATCTATTTTGATGCTATTGATGGGGCCCTGCTTGTTTTGTTTTCCGTCTCCCCCGTTTAGACTGTGAGCCCGTTGTCGGGTAGGGATTGTCTCTATCTGTTGCCAAAGTGGACTTTCCAAGAGCTTAGTACAGTGCTCTGCACACAGTAAGCGCTCAATAAATACAATTGAATGAATGAATGAATGAATAAAGCCAAAGGCAAGGAATTTCCGTTGGATGCGGAGACGGATGGGCAACCGCTGGAGGTTCTTGAGGAGTGGGGAAACATGGCCCGAACGATTTTGGAGGAGGAGGAGTAATTTGTTGAGAGCCCTTGGGTTTAGTGCACAGTACTAAGCAAATGGAAAAGTACAATAAAAAAGCACAAGCTTACAGTTTAACGAGGAAGATGGGAATACAAAACGTTAACGCACAGTGGGAGCAGTAGGAAAAACCAGGTAAATATCAGAATAAAGAATCAAATGTTCATATCCATTCATTCGTTCGTTCAGTAGTATTTGAGGGCTTACTATGTGCAGAGCACTGTACTAAGCGCTTGGAATGTACAATTGGGCAAAAGATAGAGACAATCCCTGCCCAACGACAGGCTCACAGTCTAAACGGGGGAGACAGAAGGCAGAGCAAAACAGAACAAAACACCACCATCAAGATAAATAGAATCATGGAGATATAGACCTCATTAACAAAGTAAATAGGGTAATAGATAATATATACAAATAAGCCCAGTGCTGAGGGGAGGGGAAGGGGAAGGAGCAGAGAGTGTGGAGGAGAGGAGGGGGGGGCAGAGGGAAAGGGGGGCTCAGTCGGGGAAGGCCTCCTGGAGGAGGTGAGCCCTCAGTAGGGCTTTGAAGGGGGGAAGAGAGTCAGTTTGGCAGATGTGAGGAGGAAGGGCATGCTGAGATCAGGGAGAGGGTAAACCTTATCCCTATTTTACAGAAACTGAGTTGGGGCCACCCCTTCTCCCACCCCGCGGGGGCCGCAGGGCCAGGGGGAGGACAGGGCGGGGGGATCAGACATCCAATCTATCTGTCTGACAGACATCACCCCACACATCCAATCCGTCACCAGCGCCTGCCGGTCTCACCTTTACAATATTGCCAAGATCCGCCCTTTCCTCTCCATCCAAACAGCTATCGTACTGGTACAGGCTCTCATAATATCCCCGCTGGATTATTGTGTCAGCCTCCTCTCTGATCTCCCTTTTTCCTGTCTCTCCCCACTCCAGTCTATTCTTCATTCCGCTGCCCGGATCATCTTCCTGCAGAAACGCTCTGGGCCTGTCACTCCCCTCCTCAAAAACCTCCAGTGGTTGCCTATCAACCTCCGCACGAAACAAAAACTCCTCACTCTTGGCTTCAAAGCTCTCCATCACCTTGCCCCCTCCTACCTCCCTTCTCTCTTTCTACTGTCCACCCCGTAGGGTCCGCACCTCTGCCGCTCACTGTCCCCCGGTCAGGCCTGTCCCGCCGTCGACCCCTGCCCCACTTCCTCCAGTTGTCCTGGAATGCCGTCCCTCCTCACCTCCGCCAAACTGACTCTCTTCCCCTCTTCAAAGGCCTACTGAGAGCTCACCTCCTCTAAGAAGCCTTCCCAGACTGAGCTTCCTCTTTTCCCTCTGCTCCCTCCCCCTTCCTCCCTTCACCTCCCCTCAGCTAAGCTCCCTTTCCCTCTGCTCCTCCCCTCTCCCTTCCCCTCAGCACTGTGCTCATTTGTATATATTTTTATTACCCTATTTATTTTGTTAATGAGGTGTACATCCCCTTGATTCTATTTATCGTTCATTCATTCATTTAATCGTATTTATTGAGCGCTTACTCTGTGCAGAGCACTGTACTAAGCCCTTGGAATGTACAATTGGGCACTAGATAGAGACAGTCCCTGCCCTTTGACGGGCTCATAGTCTAACTGGGGGAGACGGACGGCCAAAAACAAGACAACTTAATCGCAATAAATAGAATCGAGGGGATGGCCACCTCGTGATGATGTTGTCTTGTTTTTGGCCGTCCGTCTCTCCCGATTAGACCGTGAGCCCGCCATGGGGCAGAAATCGTCTCTATCTGTTGCCCAATTGTCCATTCCAAGCGCTTAGTACAGTGCTCCGCACAGAGTAAGCGCTCAATAAATACTATCGAACGAACGAATGAATGACAGGGCGGGTTCCCGTCCTTAGGGGAGAGAGTCGTGACGACGGTCACAATCGGAAGGGTACAGAGGTCACGCACACGCCCGAGCGAATCTGCAAATTCGCGACGGCTGCTCACCCGCAAACGCAGTGGGGGGGGGGGCGGGGGGGGGGCGCGAGCGGCCAGCGGGCGACGCGGAGTCAAGCGCCTCGGCCCCTTTCCCCTCTCCCCGCTTGCCCTAACGCCATTCCCGGAGCTTTCCCTTTCCCCATTGACTGGTTCTCCTGCCCGTCTAGGTGGCGCTCCTTCCTCCTGGCCCCGGATTGGTCAGCTTGGCGGCGGTGGGCGGGGCTAAAGGGGGAGGGGGGAGAAGGCGGGAGGGGGCGGGGCTTTGTGACGTCTCCCCAACGCCCTCCAGCCGGCGCTGCCTTGTGATTGGGCGCTCAGTCAGGAGGAGGAGGAGGCGAAGGAGGAGACTCGGAAAGGGGCCGCGGCGATGAGTCTTTTTCGCCTTGCCCGTTTGGCCAAGCCGCTGCTGCTCGGCGGGGCTGTGGCCGTACCGGCTCTTCGCCGCACGATGGTGAGGGTCGGGCGCGTCGCTTTGGGGTTTTTTTTGGGGGGGGGGGTTAGGGTTGGGGCTTGTGAGGTTCTTAACGGTTCCCCCCCACTCCCGGAGACCGTTAGCCGCCGCGGGGTGCGGGCCCTTCTCTCCCCTCAGGTGGAAGGAGCATTTACTGCCCTCCGGCCTCGTTCCGACTCTTCGGCGAGGCCGTTCCCCCGGCCCGGGCGCGTCCCAAACCCCCAGCTTGAAGACCCTAGATCTGGCCGACCCGGAACCGGGGGGAAGGGGGCCGGCGGGGCCCAGGGGAGGGCGGGGGAGGAAGGCCCGGAGGGGAATCTGCCTTAAGCGCTGGACTGGCAAGAGCTACTTCCAGGGGCTTTTTCTCTCTTCCTCCTCCGCCGCCTCCCCCGGGCGACAATTCTCTCAGCCCTCCAGCTTGCCTACTTTATCTCCCTCTTTTCCTGGCTGGGGAAGGACAGGTGCATTTCTCTTCAATTCATTCATTCATTCAATCGTATTTATTGAGCGCTTACTGTGTGCAGAGCACTGTATTAACCGCTTCAATCTCCCTCACTTATTCTTTAGTCCCTCCATTTCACGCCCCCCCCCTTACCCGCCGCCCCCCCCCTTACCCGCCGCCGCCCCCCACGCGCTCCCTTCTGTTCTCCCCCCGCCCCGGCGCGCGCCTCTCCCTTCTCTTCCCCCCACCTCTGGCGCGCTCCTCTCCCTCCCCCCACCCCCCAGCGCGCGCTTCTCCCTTCCCCCCCACCTTCCCGGCACGCGCCTCCCCCCCACGCGCTCCCTTCTGTTCTCCCCCCGCCGGCGCGCGCCGCTCCCTTCTCTCGCCCTCCCGCCCCCCAGCGCGCGCCGCTCCCTTCCTCGTCTCCTCCTTTCGGGGAGGGAAAAGAAGTGAACGCCATCCTGCTGGGATGCTTGGGAATCTTACCAACACCTTCTGTCCTATGACCCACTAGAAAGTATGGGGGCGGGGGGCAGAGGGCAGAGTCCCAGCGGCCGGCCCACTTCCCCCTCCTTCCCCCAGCCCCGTGGCGTTAGAGGAAGGAGAGGTAAAGACGGGTGGTGGAGCAGGATTGCTTGAGGTCACCGCCTTGAGCCAGGATCACTTGGGACTTTAGGACTCTGGCCCCAGGCCTGTGCCAGCCTTGATGATAATTGCCCTTTGTGCTGGAGGCCGGAGACACAACGAGGAGCGAGTGGGTGGTTTATCTCTGGCCAGGCCCTGCCCAGGGCCCCGGCTGGCATAACCTGACCCACGACCGGGCGACCCCAGGACCGGTACTACCGTAAACATACCGGAAGGCCCGAATGAGTTTTCCTTCTAGCTAATTCAGTGACCAGGTAGACCCTGCGGGCATGCTCGCCGAGAGCCGCCTGTGATCTCTTAAACCAATTAAGTAACTAATCCCTCTGGTGAACTCGACCGAGGGCTCAATTGAGCCGACACACCCTCCGAGTGGTCTGAGGGACTGGCGGCGCTCGAGCTGCCGACTGGGGCAAGATGATTCTGGAAGAGACTTGGCCGTGGCCTAATTCCAACGGCGAGGTGCCCGAGGGATCTTCCTTGTGGGTGTACGTCCCCAGAGATAAGGGGGTGGGGGTGGAAGGGAGAAGGGGGGCTGGCTTCCAAGTGGTGGATTTCATTTCTCCTCTTAGAAGGGGCATGGGGACTTTGTCAGGATAGGTCGACAGTCTTAGCTCCTGTGTGCAGCTGCACGGGAACTGTGCCGGGGGTGGAGAACCAGCTTCGGGCGGGGAGGTGACTGGGGGAGGGCACTCACACCCATCTGCTCATTTCACTTCTCCATTCCTCAGTTTCCTCATCTGTAAAAGAGGGATTCGGTGCTTGTTTTCCCCACCATTTAGATTGTGAACCCCACGTGGGGCAGGAACTGAATGACCTGATGATCTTTTATCTACCTCGGTGCTTAGAGGGAGGCTTGACGCATAGTGAGCCCCCGTATCAAATGCGATGATAATAGTGATATGGTGAGGATTCGAGGATTAGTTGAACTAACTGAGTCCTGCTCTCCTCCCCTCTACCTGTTCCGGCCTCGCAGTGTGCCTCCCCCGACGACTGGAGATGTGCGAACTCCATCTACGAATTCTCGGCTGAGGACATCGATGGGAAATTGGTTTCCCTGGAGAAGTACAGGTGAGGCAAGACAGGGTTGGCCAGAGCCCCTGCTGGCACCTCTCCTTCCTCCCCCCCCAACCACCAATTCCAAGCGGCTATTGGGATTGGCCTCCTGCCCGTCACTGTCAGGACCCGGGGAGATCACGGACACCACCCTAAATTCTCAGAGCTGTGCTAGCTACATAGGGTCTCCCTGCAAAAGAAGGGGGCAGACGGATCTGCGTCTGGGTCCCCTTGGGTGACGTCCTCTTCTGTTGCAGGGGCAAAGTCTGCATCATCACCAACGTTGCCTCCAAGTGAGGCAAAACCGAAGTAAACTACACTCAGCTTGTTGACCTGCACGCGCAATATGCTGGGCAAGGTTTACGCATACTGGGCTTTCCGTGCAACCAGTTTGGGAGACAGGTAGGTGGACAGCTCCCCGTCGGAGGCCCAGAGCCCTCCCGGAATCTGCAGGTTTTAACCTCTGTCCCATTCCCGACCCCGTCCTGCAGGAGCCCGGGACTAACTCCGAGATCAAAGAATTCGCTGCTGGCTACAACGTCAAGTTTGACATGTTCAGCAAAGTGTGTGTCAATGGGGATGAGGCCCACCCGCTCTGGAAGTGGTTGAAAGACCAACCGAAAGGGAAGGGCACCTTGGGCAAGTGAGTGCCAGCCCTGGGATCGGGCAGAGGTGAGGGTGGCGGGAGGCTGGTGAAACCATTGAATGTGACAGGGCAGGTAGCCACGGTCTCCAGGTGAAGAGCTGAGCGTCGGGGGAGGGGGCGGGTCTGGTCTCCTCGGAAGCTGGAAGCCCTCGTTGGTTGAGGGGGGAGGATTAGGGTCTGCGTGAGGGGAGATTACACTTTTGCGGACATCTCACTGTGCGTTCTCTCCTTCCCAGTGCCATAAAATGGAACTTCACCAAGGTAAGTTGGCACTCACAGTTGTGGGAGCCTAGCTTCTTGGGGGCTCAAATCTTGGACTTCGTCGTCTTCCTCCCTGTCTGGGCTGCTCCCCCCCGCCCCGGGCTTTTCCGCCCATCCCTCCTCCCTGCATTGTGTATGCCAGCCCCACTCCCACCCCGAGCCCCTGTGCCAGGCCTCGCATGTGCCTAGTATCTCATCTTTGTCCCACAGTTCCTCATTGACAAGGAAGGGCAGGTAGTGAAACGTTACGGTCCAATGGATGAACCTCGGGTGAGTACCTGGGGCCCCTGGAGTGGGGAGTGGGTTCTGTATGGGTCCATCCTCTCCCCATGCTGCCTAAGCAGCTGAAAGGCAGCTGGCTTCTGGCTGAGCCCGTCCTCCCCTCCCCGCCCCCCACCCAAGTTGGGCACCAGCTAAGCCCAGAATGAGTCCCCGCCCTTTGGACTTAATGGCCTGGTTCGGCCCCCACCTTTTGGTCCCCCCAATGGGGGCTTTGGGGCTGGGGGTGACTCGTGGCCAAGGAGGGAATGAGTGACACCTAGGTCCCCGTTCCCTCCCCCAGGTGATCGAGAAGGACCTGCCCTGCTACCTCTAATCCCTTCCCCAGCATGCCGGCCCTGCGGCCTCCGGACACCTTTGCCCCCACTGGTCCCCGGCGCCTCCCCCCCGCATTTATGACGGTCTGCCTTCAAACCAGTTCTTGGTGAGGCAGACCCGAAATCTGCGTGCACCCCTGCGGAAGGGAGGCCTCCTGGGCATGTGGTGGCTCTGTGTGTCCGTGACCCCATTCTTACTTCAGTCCCCCTGGTTGCAATAAACAGTTATCCAGTTACGAACCGTCTGCTCTGTTTCTTTCTGCTCCTGCCCTGGGGCAACTGTTTGGAGCTGGGCGGGGCCGGGGAAACTTGAGGTTGCCATGGGAGTGTGGGAAGAGAAATGGTGCACAAAAGGAACACAGAGAGAGAGCGCCTGGGGCAAGCCCACTGGGGGATGGACCACACCAGCTCTTCTCCAGTTTGGAATTAAGCATTCCTTCACCGCCTCAGTCAGACTCTGTGTGCCCCGGCCCCTGCCCAGCTCGTGCTTCTTTTACAAAGAAGTGGTCCTGAGCCTCTCCGGTGCTGGGGGCCGGGATCTACTAGGCCAGAAAGGCTCATCTGATGTGCACGTTCCAGGGAGGCCAGCTCGGGGGTAGGGTGTCTGCCGTTTGGGCTTGCCGGGGCCAGAGGGTCAGTTGTTGGGCCTTGACAGCAATCAACCAATCAGTCGAGTTTAACATGCACATGCCATGTGGAGAGTACTGTACTGAGCTCTTGGGAGAGTAGAATACAATGGAGGTGGTAGATAGAATCCCTGCCCACAAGGAGATGAGAGTCTTCGGGAGACATACATTAAAATCAATTACAGATGGAAATGGCAGAGTATAGGGATATGTACACGAGTGCTGCGGGGTGACTGTCAAGTGCTTCAAGGGGCCAGATAATAATTATGGTACTTGTTAAGCACTTACTATGTGCCAAGCACCGTTCTAAGCACTGGGATAGATACAAGTTGGACACAGGCCTCGTCCCACTTGGGGCTCACACTCTCATCCCCATCTTCCAGATGACGTAACAGAGAAGTTGAGTGACTCGCCCGACGTCACAAGGCGGACTTGTGGCAGAGCCGGGGTTAAGACCCAGGTCCTCCTGATTGAAGCGTGCAGGTGACACGGAGGGGAGAGTGAGGTGGGGAAATGAGATGTAGTTGGTCGGGGAAGGCCTCTTAGAGGAGAGGTGATTCTAGGAGGGTTTTGAAGGTGGGGAGAGTGGTGGACTGTCGGATGTGAAGGAGGAGGGGCGTTGCAGGATGTGGGCGAGGGTCGTGAGACAGATGAGATTGAGGTACAGTGAATAGGAGGGAAATGTGCGGTCTGGGTTGTAGCAGGAAATCAGGGAAGAAAAGTAGAAGGGGGTGAGCCGATTGCCTTAAAGATAACGGTAAGGAATTGTTGGAGGCGGTTGGGCAGCCATTAGAGGCTTTTTCAGGTACGGGAAGACGACCGAATGGGCTTTTTTCTTGTTTTTGTGTTTGTTTTTTAAAGATCGATCCGGGCAATAGAAGTATGGACTGGAGTGGGGAGAAGCAGGAGGCAGGGAGGTCAGCGAGGAGGCTGAAGGACTAGTCAAGGTGGGATAGGATAAGTGCTTGGATCAACGTGGTAGATGGAGAGGAAAGGGTGGATTCTGGAGATGTTGTGACGGTAGACCTGACAGGATTTGGGGACAGACTAAATGTGCACGTTGAAAGAGGGGTGTGGAGGATAACGTCATGGCTCTGGGCGTGTGAGACAGGGAGGATAATGGTGTAGTCTAACGTGATGGGAAAGTCAATGGGAGGGATGCAATTTTGGTGGGAAGCGGAGGAGTTCAGTTTTGGACACGTTCAGCTTGAGGTGTCGGTGGCACATCTGGATAACGTTTCCAGGAGAAGCATACTGGGGAAGCAGCGTGTCTCGGGGGAAAGAGCCCGGGCTTGGGAGTCAGAGGTCATGGGTTCGAATGCTGGCTCTGCCACTTGTCAGCTGTGTGACTGTGGGCAAGTCACTTCACTTCTCGGTGCCTCAGTTACCTCATCTGGAAAATGGGGATTAAGACTGTGAGCTCCACGTGGGACAACCTGATTAGCCTGTATCTACCCCAGCGCTTAGAACAGTGCTCTGCACACAGTAAGCGCTTAACAAATACCAACATTATTATTATAAGAGAAGCAGCATGGCTCAGTGGAAAGAGCCCGGGCTTGGGAGTCAGAGGTCATGGGCTCGAATGCCGGCTCTGCCACTTGTCCGCTGTGTGACTGTGGGCAAGTCACTTCACATCCCTGTGCCTCAGTTCCCTCATCTGGAAAATGGGGATTAAGACCGTGAGCCTCACGTGGGACAACCTGATTACCCCGTATCTACCCCAGCGCTTAGAACAGTGCTCTGCGCATGGTAAGCGCTTAACGAATACCAACATTTTAAGTAGAGACGTACTGAAGACAGGAGGAAATGCAATATCGTAGATAAGGAGAGAGATCAGGGCTGGAGATGAAGATGTGAGAATCATCCAGATAGAGATGGCTGTGGAAGCCGAGGGAGTGAATTAGTTCTCCGAGGGAGTGGATGGAGGTGGAGGATAGAAGGTGACCCAGAGCTGAGCCTTGAGGGGGTAGGAGGCAGAGGAGGAGCCTGTGAGAGAGACTGAGAAGGAGCGTCCGGAGAGAGAGGAGGAAGACCGGGAAAGGACGGTGTCAGTGTCCTGGATAACGTTTCCAGGAGAAGGGGGTGGTCGACGGTGTCGAAGGCAGCTGAGAGGTGGAGGAGGATTAAGATGGAGTAGAGGCCACTGGATTTGGCAAGGAGGTCATTGGTGACCTTCGAACGGGCAGTTTCTGTGGAGTGAAGTGGGCGGAAGCTAGAGTGCAGGTAGTTGAGCAGAGGAAGTGGCGACAGTGGATGTAAACAACTTACTCAAGGGGTTTGAAGAGGTGTGGTAGGAGGGAGATGGGGTGATAACTGGAGGGAGTCGTGGGGTCAAGGAAGGGTATTTTGAGGAGGGGGAGACATGTGCACGCTTGAATGCAGTGGGTAAGTAGCTTCTGGAAAGAGAGCAGTTGACTGTTGTCAGGGAAGGGGCAAGTGTTTGGATAAAGTGCTGAGGGATGAGGTCAGATGTGCAGGTGGAGGGGGTAGTATTTGAGAGGAGGTAGGAGATCTCTTGAGAGACTCCCAAAGAGCGGGCAGGAGGAAGTTGGGACTGGAGAGGAATAGAGGAGATTTTAGGGAGACTTTATGTGACGGTCTCAATATTATCGACGGAGTACATAACTAGGTTACTAGGGGCGTGATGGGGTTGCGGGGGCAAGAGGCTCGAGGAGGGAGTTAGTCTGAAACAGCTGGTGCAGGCAAAGGGCTTGGGAATCAATAAAGAATGGTGAAGTCTTTTTTGCCAGGCGGAAGAGAGGGCAGAGTTACGGAAGGCGAGGATGTTTGAGATGGAGGAGGTCGGCCTGGTGTCTCCATTTCTGCCAGCAGCGGGCTGCAGCTCATGCACAGGAGTAGAGGGAGCACAGTGGGGAGGTGATCCAGGGCTGTTGGTCGTAGGAGATTGAAGGCGGGTGAGAGGGTGAGGATTTGTATGTCAAGAGAAGGCACTGTGGACCACCTCCTTCTGGAAACATAATCCAACCTCGGCTTCACCGACTCCGTCCTCTCCTGGTTCTCCTCTTAGCTCTCTGGCCGCTCATTCTCGGTCTCTTCTGCGGGCTCCCCCTCTGCCTCCCACCCCCCCGTGGGAGTCTCTCAAGGCTCAGTTCTGGATCCCCTTCTATTCTCCATCTACACCCACTCCCTTGGAGAACTCATCTGCTCCCATGGCTTCAACTCCCATCTCTGCACGGATGATTGCTAAATCTACTTCTCTAGCCCCATCTTTCTCCTTCTCTGCAATCTCGCATTTCCTCCTGCCTTCAGAACATCTCTATTTGGATGTCCCGCGGACACCTTAAACTTAACAGGTCTTAAACAGAACTCCTCATCTTCCCACCCAAACCCTGTCCTCCCGCTAACTTCCCCATCACTGTAGACACCATCCTCCTTGTCTCACAAGCCTCATTCAACCCACGTATTCAATCTGTCGCCAAATCCCGACGGTTCAACCTTCACATCACCACTAAAATCGGCCCTTTCCTCTCCACCCAAACTGCTATCACGTTAATCCGAGCACTTATCCTATCCTGTCTCGATTACCGCATTAGCCTCCTTGCCTAACTCCGTGCCCTCTGTCTCTTCCCCCTCTCCAGTCCAGGTTTCATTCTGCTGCCTGGATCATTTTTCTACAAAACTGTTCAGTCCATCCTTTCCCCGCTTCTCAAGAACCTCCGGTGGTTGTCCGTCCACCTCCTCATCCAACAGAAACTCAATCAGCACTCAATCAGCTCGCCCCCTCCTACCTTACATTCTGATTTTCTACTACAACCCAGTCCCCCCACTTTGCCTCTTCTATCCCCAACCTATTCACTGTATCTCGATCTCGCCATCAACTCCCCGCCTCTGGCCTGGAACTCCCTCCCCCTTCATATCCGACAGACGATCACTCGCCTCCCCTTCAAAGCCTAATTAAAAGCACGCCTCCTCAGCGCGGCCTTCCGTGACTAAGCCCTCATTTCCTCTTCTCCCACTCCTTCGTGTTGCCCTTGCACTTGAATTTGCACCGTATATTCACCCCTCCCTCAGCCCCACAGCCCTTGTGTACATGTTGTACTGTACTCTCCCAAGTGCTTAGTACAGTGCTCTGCACACCATAAGCGCTCAGTGCATACAACTGATTGATTGAGACCGAATGGGGCCTGATGACGACTTTGGAAAATTGGAGGGGGTCGAAAGATCGGAGGTCTCTGAGGGGCGACAGGACAGATTCGCAGGGAGTGAGCGTGTGGGAGAGAAGGCAGGGGACGAAGCTGTGGCCGGAGAGTGGAATTTTGAACTTGGTGGGGTTGCAGGTCGGTCCGGTCGCCAGAGGTGATGAAGTTGAGGGTGTGGCCAAACTGGCCAGTGGGTGAGGGGGGTGGAGTAGGAGGTTGGTGAAGTTGAGGAGTGAGAGGAAGTGGGAAGGTTGTGGGGAACGTTCACGTGGGTATTAAAGTCCCTGAGGGTCAGTATAGGGATGGAGCAGGAAGGAACGCGAAAGGGGGGTCAGATGTTTCAGAGAGTTGGAGCCCGAGGGGTGGTAGATGACGACGACTAGTAAATGGAGTAGGGGTGGTAGAGGCGGGGATGGTATGGGCTTCAAAGGAAGGGAAAGAAAGGGATGGGGGAGGTGGGATGGGGTGAGAGTGGCACTGGGGAGAAGGAAACTGACTCCTCCCCCTTTCCCAGTGAGTCTGGGGGAGTGGGAGAAGACGAGGCCCCCCCCACCAGTGAGAGCAGCAGGGGAGAGAGTGTCCTCTAGACTGTAAGCCTTCTCTAGACTGTAAGCTCAGTGTGGGAAGGGAATAGGAAGGAAAGGGAACAACCTACTCTGTTAGGGTGTACTCCGCTTAGTACAGTGCTCTGCACACAGTAAGTGCTCAATAAATACGATTGATCTGAGGAGAGCCAGGTTTCAGTGAGGGTGAGGAGGAGCAGTGCTCGGGTCAGGAACGGGTCAAGGATGAAGGGACGCTTCCCCGTGACAGAGTGGGGGTTCCACAGGCGGTTGGCTGGGGGCGGGGAGGGGTTGGATGGGAGTGAGCTGAGGGGCTGGCAAGGTGCAGGGAACTGCCTTTGATTCAGTGGACCACTCTTTTCTTCTGGGAGCATTCTCTAACCTTGGTTTCACTGACACTGTCCTTTCCTGGTTCTCCTCCCGCCTCTCTGGACGCTCATTCTTGGTCTCTTCTGCCTCCCATCCCCTCCCCGGGGGTCCCTCAAGGCTCAGTTCTGGGTGCCCTCCTAGTCTCCGTCGACATCTCTAGGCCGCAGGCTGGTTGTGGGCAGGGAACGTGTCTACCGACTCTGTTACGTTCTATTCCCTCAAGCCCTTAGTACCGTGCTCCGCACAGGGAAAGCGCTCGATAAATACGGTTGAATGAATGAATGGTCTTCACACGATAAGCACTCAATAAATACCACTGATGGATTGCTCCACACCCACTCCCTTGGCTTCAACTACCACTTCATTCATTCATCCAGTCGTATTTATCGAGCGCTTACTGTGTGCAAAGCACTGTACTAAGCTCTTGGTAGAGTACAATACAACAGACAGACACATTCCCTGCTTACAACGAGCTCACCGTCTAGTACCGTTTCTACATCACTTAACTTCTCTGTGCCTCAGTTCCCTCATCTGTAAAATGGGGATTAAGACTGTGAGCCCCACGTGGGACAACCTGATTCCCCTATGTCTACCCCAGCGCTTAGAACAGTGCTCGGCACATAGTGAGCGCTTAACAAATACCAACATTATTACATGGCGGATTCCCAAATCTACCTCTCCATAACGGACCTCTTTCCTCTGCAGTCTGGCATTTCTCCTACCTTCGGGATATCTCCGCTTGGATGTCCCCCCGACACCTTGAACGTAACACGTCCCAAACGGAACTCGTCTTCCCCCGTAACCTTGGCTTTATCTGTGACTCCTCCCTCTTCCGACTCGCGCGTTCAGCCGGTCAGTCCGTCCGTCACGGAATCCTGTCCATTCGTCCTTCGCGTCCTCTCCGGGGTCCGCCCCTTTCCTCTCCAAGCACCTGTCACGCACATCCCGTTTCGACTACAGCATCGGCCTCCTTGCTGACCTCCCGGCCTCCGGGGTCTCCCCCTTCCGATCCGAACATTACTTGGCTGCCTGCACCGATTGAAAAAGGAAAAATCAATCTGTGCCCATCTCCCCACTCCTCAAAAACCTCTATCGTTTGCCCGACCGTCTCCGCATCGAACGGCAGGTCCTCGCCGTCGGCTTTAAGGCTCTCGATCGGCTCTCACCCGCTACAACCCGGCGCCCGCACTTTGCTCCTCTGACGGCGACCTACTCGCTGTACCTCCGTCTCACCCACCCCTCTCACTGTCGACCCCTTGCTCGCACCCACCCTCCTGCCTGGAACTCCCACCTCTTTCATATCTGAGACTTGCACTCTTCCCATCCTCAAAAGCCCTTCTAAAATCGCATTTCCTCTTGGAAGCCTTCCCTGACTAACCTCTCGGGCCCCCACCCTATGCTCCTTTCCTCTGCATCGCCTGTGTTCTTAAGTCCACGGCTACTAAGCGTTTTGTCACCTCAGCCCCTCCTGCATAGCTTCATACTGTATTTCCCCTATCTGTAATTGATTCTAACGTCCGTCTTCCACCTCTCCTCTGTATCTGGTGGGCAGGGATCTCATCTACCACCTCTGTTTTTGTACTCTCCCAAGCATTTAGTCCAGTTCTCTGCCCACGGTAAGTGCTCAATAAATACCGTTGACTGATTAGGACCAATGTTGAGAGGCTGGACACACACACACACACACACGGCCGGGGGGGGGGGGGGGGGATGCTGACTAAGCCCTCATTTCCCCTCCCCGCCTCCGCCTTTGTGTCGCCCGCGCACTTGGCCGTGAGCCCCTTGGGCACTGATACTCACTCCAGCCCCACTGCACTTACGTCCCTAGCCTTCTACTCTCCCATTTCCCCGAACCGTAACTGATTTTGAATGAACGTCTCCCCAGCGTAGGCTGTAAGCTCCTTGCGGGCAGGGATTGGGTCGGCCAACTCCATCATACTGTACTTTCCCAAGCACTTGGTACAGTGCCCTGCGCACATTCAGCGCTCAGTCACCGACTGATTCGGCTGAGAGGAACTTAGGTGGTTCCCGGTTCACTCGCCCCCACCCCCTTTCCCAGACTGCACGAGTTTACACAGGAAATAGTATCCTTGGCCCCAGCCTGACCCAGCCTCCACGGTCCCTACGGATTTCGGGATTTATTGTTTTTTTAAAATGGCATTTATTAAGCGCTATGTGCCAGGCACCGTACTGGGGTAGCGACAAACTGAACAGGTTGGATGCAGTCCCTGTCCCACCTGGGGCTCACGGTCTCAATCCCTACTTCACAGAGGAGATGAGTGAGGCCCAGAGAAGTGAAGTGACTTGCCCAGGGTCCCACAGGAGAAGAGGGGCAGAGCTGAGATTAGGACCCAGATCCTCCCGACCCCTAGGCCCGCGCTCTAACCGGCAGGTC
Source organism: Ornithorhynchus anatinus (assembly GCF_004115215.2). Taxonomy (NCBI): domain Eukaryota; kingdom Metazoa; phylum Chordata; class Mammalia; order Monotremata; family Ornithorhynchidae; genus Ornithorhynchus; species Ornithorhynchus anatinus. The sequence goes on from NC_041749.1 coordinate 106,545,224, forward strand.
ATGCTTCCGCAGGGGAACGTCCTCTCACCTGGGAAGGGGCTGGAACATCCTAGGCCGCTTTTCTCCACCACCGCCGTCCAGGGGTTTCACGATGCAGAAGGGCTCAGCAGGGCCCCCCCCTCTGCCCGGCCCGTCCCGGGGCCTGGGGCCCTGCTGCCCTCCCCAGAGCAGCGCTGGTTTAGCCGGGGGGAATGAATTCATCAACTGTGGTATTTGTTAAGCGCTTACTAGGTGCCAGGCACTGCACTAAGCGCTGGGGTGGACAGCAAATCGGGTTGGACCGTGGGGCTCACGGTCTTAACCCCCGTTTGACAGATGAGGTAACTGAGGCACTGAGAAGCGACTCGCCCAGGGTCACAGAGCAAGTGGACAAGCGGCAGAGGGGGGATCAAAACCCAAGACCCTCCGACTCCCAGGTCCGTGGTCCGTCCACTACGCCGTGCACATTCGGCCTCGTACGGCCCACTGCAACAAGTGGATGGTCAAATCCTACCGCTACGACATCTCTCCTGTGGTTTGAAGGAAGGGTCCCAGCCGGCCACAGCCCAAGTCGTGGGGGCACTGAGGCCAGCGAGGAGAGAGGAAGCGTCAGAGAGCGGCACACAGACGGCACGGAGGCGGGGGGGGGGGGGCCGGGCCCCATCCGGCTCCCAGGGACCGAGGGGGTGTGGGCAGCAGGCACACGGGGTGGCTGCCGAGAAAGGGGGGGCCGGTAACGCCGCGGGCAGGCGGGGGTGAGCGGGGGACCCCCAGAACGGCATTTCCCGCACCCTGATCCAGGATAGCGGGAGGGGGAAAATGACGACCATGACGACCCCGAGTTTCCACTTCCAGGAAAAAGACAGAGGGATCAAACAGCACGACCTCTCCCGGCGTTTCCGTCTTTACTGAGCAGAATGCAAAACTCCCTCCGAATAACAAGTAGAAAATTTAGGAATTAGTCAAAAGGCACATAGTCTAAAAAAAAAAATCTCTTTACATATATACATTTCCATTAATTATAAATACACATAGAAAATGAAGGCCAGGCCCATCAAGCAGATTTTAAAAGTGCACAGGAGAGAAGGGGCGGGGGGAAGCACGAGGAAGATGACTTATTTTTAAAAATACATACACAATCAGTAGGACGGCTAGAAAACAATAACTTAGTTGAAAGACACTGAGGGACGTGAAGGTGCCGTGTTGCTGCCTCGACTCCTATGGGAAGAGAAGGATTTCTGGGGCTGGGGAGAGGTGAGGCGGGGACCAGGGATGGGTGGGGATTTGGGAATTTTGTTTCGGTGGTGGGGGCGGCAGTTTTCCTGAGATGCTGTGTCGCACGAGGATTTGGTTTTGTCGTTGACTTCCGCTCAGTCCCATCAAGCCCCCGAAGGCGGGCGGAGACTCGGCCCCGCTAGCCGGGAGGACAAACTGGGACGGTGCGGGCCGGGGAGGGGAAGGGAACGGCGGGGAGTGAAGGCAGAAGCCCCGGACGCACCCTGGAGGAGGTGGGGGAAAGAGGGGAGGGCCTACAAGACAGCGGCGGCAGAGGAGTTCTCAGCCCCCGTCTCTTCTCCAGCGAGAGAGTCCAACTGCCTGGAAACCCAGGAGACTCAATGGAGCGAACACCTAAACTAAGAACGCTTGGCTTGGAAGAAATTTTCCATCGTGCCTGTTTCTGTTGTTGTTCAGGATGACGGTATTTCAAAATAAGAAACATTTCAGATTTAAGAACAACCCCCCGCCCCTCCCACAGACCTCATTTCAACACTAGATTTCGACCTCAGTCTGGTGGCCACATCTGGGACATTAGGTGCCCGAAGGCTTGGCCCCTGTCCTAGGTGACACGGCATACGGGGGAGAGAGGAGAGAGGAGAGAGGGGGGAGAGGCGAGGAGAAAGGAAAGAGAAGTGTGTGTGCATGTGTACGTCTGCGCATGCAAACTAAGGACGTTTTGGAATTGAGAAATTTCAAAATAAATTCAATTTGAGGGTTATAACGAGATTCCTGTCCAGCCAACTCGACCACGCATGCCGGAGGGAGCAGATAATCACAATCATCTTTTCGGCCCATCTCCGTTAATAGTTTCAGCCTCCTTCATCAGCCCCGGTCAACTGAGGGGGAAAGGGAGAGAAAAGCAGCCGGGGGGGGGGGGGGGGGGGCGGGGAGCTTGAATCATTCACTCATGCCCTGGATAACAGGGACCCCCAGGCCACCCTTCTCCACAACACCCCAGGCCCAATTTCTGAGGATGGGGGTGGGGGACCCCTCCCGAGGCAGACCCTTGAAGAGGAGCCGGGTAGGACAGTCGGGGCCGGGGGGAGGGAGGTGCCCAGAGCAGCTGCCGAGACCTCGTTCACTCCCACTCTTTCTACCACCCGGACCCACGGCCAAGTGGGAGAAAGGGAAAAAAGAAAACAAGAGATTCCTCTAGACTGTACGCTCGTTACGAGCGGGGAACCCTGTTGGCTAATTCCGTTGCTTAGTACGGGCGCTCAGCACAGTGCTCTGCACGCACCAAGAGCCCGGCAAAAACCACCGACGCTCCATCGACCGATTCCTCCTCCGGATTCCCGGACACGCCGCGGTCCCCGGAGCGGGGGGAGAAAGGGCCGGGCCCACTGAAGAGCGTGGACCGGGGGGATGGTGGCGGGGGGGGGGGGGGGGGGGGGGCGCCCTGAGGTCATAGAGCAGGGACTATTGCTATCGAGGGGCAGGGCAGGAGCCCCAGAAAGGCGGTGGGGTCCACGCGAGGTTACAGTGTCAGAAGGCCAGAAGGCTGCTTCCTGCCACCCCCGACGCCCCGGAGAGGGAAGTCCCTGGGGCCGCCTAGGGGTGTCGCTGAGGGACGGGGGTGGAGGCTGAGGGAAATGGGCTCCTCCTGACTCAGTAGTTTACCAGGAGCGGGAGGGGAGGGGAGGAGGGAACGCCTGCCCCGTTCCCTCCGCGGTTGGCGGGGGTGGGAAGGCACCCCCTCCATCCTCCGCCGCCCCGAGACCTACTAGAGATAGAAAATTTGCTATGTGTATAGATGTGTGTGAAGGTATATTATATATAAATAATTTTTGGAAAGGAACGCTCTACGGTGTCCAGTCCGGTCCTAGGAGTTGGCGAAGGGGGGGCTGAAGCGGATGACGCTCTGGCGCTCCAGGCCCAGGGGCCCGTCCTGGGACCCGTCCTGGGGCCCGACGACGTTCAGGGTCCTCAGCATGTCCTCCAGCACTTCCTTGAAGTTGATCTCCGTCGGGTGGGAGAGGTCTTGCGCGGGGGGCGGGGTCTGCTGCTGCGGGGCCAGGGGCGAGGGTCCGTGGGAGCCGAGCAGCGGGGCGGCCGGCAGGCGGGGTCCGGTGGGGTCCGGGGGGAAGGAGAAGCGGGGGGGGAAGGGCGGCGGGGGCAGGACGTCGGCGGGGGGGCTGAGCGTCAGATCCAGGATCTCGTCCGGGCGGGGGCGGGAGGGCGGGGCCCGCCGGTCGGGGGGCAGCCGCAGCGGGAAGGGTGGCAGGGGCGGCTGGAGGGAGGCCCCGTCGTGCTTCCGCTTGACGTTGGCGTCCATCTGCTTCAGCTCCTCTAGCACTTTGGGCACGCAGCTCTCCGGGATCTTGATCCCTGGAGGGGCGGGGGCGGAGAGGGGGCCGGCAATCACCCGGGGCCCGGACCCTCCCTTCCGGCCCACATCCCACCCCCAGCCCAAGCCGGGAGAGGTGGGGGGGGGGGGGGGGGGGGGGGGGGGGGGGCGGGGAGGGGGAGGGCATTCCGCGTCCAGCCCCGAGGCCGGGGGGAGGGCGGGGGGGGGGGGGGGCGCAGTCATTCGTTCATTCACCCATTCAGTCGTATCTATTGAGTGCTTACTGTGTGCGGAGCGCTGCGCTAGGTGCCAGAGGGCCCTTCTCACTTACCCACTTGCTTCTTCTTCTCCTTGGTCTTGAGGCGGACGATCTGCAGGTAGCTGCTGCTGGTGATGTCGGCCATGATGCTGGCGATGCGGCTCCAGACGCGCAGCAGCGCCCCGCACAGCATGTAGTAGTGCCGCAACCTCATGCCCTGGTAGCATTCTCGGCCCTCCTGGATCAGCTTGCACGGCCGGTTCCTGAGGACCGGGCGGGAGCACGGCTCGGAACCCCCCACGCCCTACACGTGTGCTCGCACGCACGCGCGTAGATGCCCACGGGCCATCCTGGGACTCTAGCCTGCAGGTGTCCCGGGGTGGCGGTGGTGCGTGCGGGGGAGGGCGTGACACAGCGGGGGCAGAAGTCCGAGGACCAGCCGGCTCACAGCTGGGAAGGGCTAAAATCACCAAGCACGGATAATCCCTTAGCCCACCGTGGAACGCCGGAAGAACCGAGAAGCTTCACGAGGGACGGCCCCACGCTGGAGGGGGGAGGGAAACGGGGAACCCCGGGGTGGGGGGAGGAAAGAAAGCGTCTTCCCGGGGGAGTCGGAGGGGGCGGGGAAGGTCTGACCCCAGAGAGAGGAGCCGGAGGTGCCCACCCCACTCAGGGTGGAAAGCGGCCGCCTACGGGGGCGAAGGGGAGGAAGCCCCCATCTCTTGCTGTCTCTGGACCCACGAGGACGCTGGCACTCACCACACAGCATGATTGCAATGCTTCAGAGAGAAGGTGTAGCTGCCCAACCAGTGTTCTTTGGCTTCCTCAGCGGTCACCTGCAGGGAGACTCGTAAATCACCCGGGGCCTTTTCCTCCAAGAAGCCTGCCTAGATTCATTAGCTTCATCCCGAGCATATCTCGAGCACCAAGCCTGCGCTGTGCCAGGCGCTTGGAAATGGACGCCAGAAGTCAAAGCTGACACCCCTGCCCTCGAGGAGCTCAGTCTGGATGTCTGACGGCATTCTCCGACACGTGGGGACGCTACTTCCCCCGGCTCCGGCCCACGCATCCATCCGTCCATCCGGCTAGGGACTTGACGGGGTCTCCATCCTGCCTTCCCCGTCTATCTATCAATCAATCAATGGTATTTATGGAGTTCTTATCGTGTGCAGAGCACTGTACCAAGCGCTTGGAAGAGCCACTGCCCACCAAACCCAGGGTCCCCTGCAGCTGGGGGCCGGGGTCCTCCAGAGCCGGGCCTTCCTGAGAGTGGGGACGTCAATGCCCGGTGCAGGCAGGGTCGTGGCCCCCGCCCGTCAGTGGGGACCCGGAAGGCTTTGGGTCCCCCCCGGTCCCCCGGCCCTGTCGCCAACCTACCCGCCGGTATTTCTTGCAGAAGCTCTCAAAGCCCTCCGGCTGGCTCTGCTTGCCGATGTTGGGCTTGTACAGGGTGAAGTTCTTCCCACGGTTCTGCTCGGCCAGCAGGCAGGTGTACTTGTTTCCCCGAACCTGTGGGGGACAGCCCGGGGGTTCTTCAGGCCTGGCTTCCAGGGGCGGGAAGGGAGGGGAGGAACCGGAGGGAGAGGGGCCGGACCGGGGAAGGTCTGGATGGAGAGGCAGTGCTTAGAACAGTGCTTGGCACATGGTAAGCGCTTACCAAATACCATCATTATTAGAGGGGCTGGGGGGGGAGGGGAGGGTTTGAGGAACAGTCCCCAAGTCCCGGCAGCTCCTCTTTCTAGGGACCCCCACCTCTCTGCATGTGAGCTAACAGTCCAGCGTGGGTCCGATGGGGGCGACGGTGAGGCCCACCTCCCCCCACGTCGGCTCTTCCCTTGGCCCTGTGCCCGATGCACACCTTGGGGGGGTTGGGGGGGAGAGGAGGGGGCCGGGGGAGGGACTCTGGGACCCCGTGCTCAAGGGATCGATGCTGGTGGAGCTTTGCCGGGGCAGCCGGCGAGGGCCGTCGACCACACCAGGGGGAGAGGGGAGGAGAGGGGCCGGCCCCTGGGGGGATCGGGACGGGGCGGGGGACTCCGAGGACGCCCATCCGGTCGGGTCACCCACCGACTCACCTTGTAGGACAGGTAGAACCCATCATGGATTCCTGTCAGCGTGAGCGACTTCTCGTATGCCTCTTCCCACCTCAGGCCTCGGTCCACGCTGATCTGTAAAAATCAAAGGGTCTCAGAGGGACCTGGGGCAGGCAGGAAAGGCGGGGGACTGACAGAGGGATGGACGAAGAGGAGCAACGGGAATTTCTCCTCCCCGGGGCCCCACCCAAATTCAACAAACCACATCCCTCCCCACCCTTCCAAGCCTCCCCAAAAAGCCACCTCCTCCAAGAGGCCCCAATCCCCTGGTTTCCCAGTCTGGCCAGGGATTCGGCCCCCTGGGCCCTCGGCGTACGTACATCTACTCTGTTGATTGATCATCCGCCCATTTACATTTCTCACTCGTGCATTATCATTACAGACGTACGTGTGTACGTATCCGTAATTTCCTTATATTAATGTCCGCCTCCCCCTCTGGACTGGGAGCTCACTGCGGGCCGGGAACGCGCCTACCGACTCTGTTACACTGTCCTCTCCCAGGTGCTCAGTATAGTGCTCTGCACACAGTAAGCGCTCAATAAACATGACTGACTGATTTGTATCTACGTATGATTTGTATCCATGCACTCGACTCCCCTGACGCACTGTCTACTTGGCAGTTGGCGTCTGCTTTTCCTCCTCATCCTCACTGTCAATCTATCAGCCAAACAGCCAGCCGGCCCCAGGAGGGCGGGGACTGCCTCGGTTTTCCTGATACGGTATGTTCCCACGCGCCCAGTACGGCGCTTTGCCGGCGGCAGATGTCGCTTGACGACGCAGCAGATCGTGGTCGCGCGGCTCTGTTGGAGTTTACTCAGTTTTCCCCTAACCCCTGTTTTCACCAGGCCTTTCAGAGAGAACGCTATCACGGAACTGGAAAGCGCTCTCCCGACCACGCTCATCCATCTGGACAGAAACGGGCACGGGCACGGTGTCGGCGAGACGGGGCGCCCGTGTAAAAGCCAGGGGCGCTTACCATTTAAACGGGGGGAGTCTGGCGGACACAAGTCGGGTCTTCAAATGAGGGTGGGAGCAGAGTTACAACTGGGGTGCCGATAGCAGGGACATGGGACAAGGAATAAACGAACCAAGTGAGAACATGGACCTGGGTTCCAACGGGGGTGACGATGTACTGAATGCTCTGTGGCTGCTGAGGGCAGTGGGCCAGCCCCAGCTGGGTCCAGGTTGCTCTGCATGTGAGGGGCTGGTCCAGGAGGAGGGGGCGGGGTGTCGGCTGGGTGAGGAGCCCCACGGGGCGGAAGAGGGGACGCCATGAGATATTTAGCCCCAGCTATAATTACCTTGTAGAAGACCACCTGCCCATCTTGAGGGTGGCCTGGTGTCAGAAACACCTCCTGGCTCTCTTCATAGATCTCATCAATTCCCGGGGCTAGATCTATAGAGACGGGGATATATTAATTAACTAACACACACACACACACACCCCCCACACACACAACAACGCAACCCCCGCCTCCCCCGCAGCAACATCAATCCGCTCCCCGCTAGCACTCGCGGCCGACAGAGCCTCCCTCACCCTTCAACCGTTCTTTGAGGAGGGGATCCCCCATCTGCCCGCCCACCCTCCATCAGCCTGGCCTTGCCGTCTCCAGAGCTGCTGTCTTGGGGAGGGGGTCCCCTGGTGTCCGGCAGCCCTGACGGCCCACGTGCCCACCCCATCCCATCCCATCCACGCCCTCAGCCCTTACCCAGGATGCCCATGTCATATTTGCCCTCCTTCTTGTCCTTCTCAATCAAGTAGTCAAAGGTGTCCGTGAAGTACTGAAAGAGCGTATTCTGTTTGTGCACCTCCAAACCCAGGATACGATTCAGGAACTTGGTGATGGAGCAGTCTGCAAGGGATTGGGGGAAGAAAAGGAAGGGGAAAGAAAAGGGAGGGGACAGGCCACTCAGGCTGGGGGCTGGGAACAGCGGACCAGCCCTCACAGCTTAGTTGGGCAATCTGGGGTGAGTGAGTGTGTGTGTGTGTGTGTGTGTGTGTGTGTGTGTGTGTGAGAGAGAGAGAGAGAGAGAACCCCCGGGGACCCACTCCCAAAGGAGAGGAGGAGAGGCGGGGTATATTGGGGGGTGGGGGGGTGCTGCTCCGGCCCTGTGACTCTCATCCACTCCTTCCCTCCCCAGGTGCTAATCCTGTGCCTTGCCCCATCGTCAGCAAAAGACTCCTGGGAAAACCACTCCAGGCCTGTCCTCCCCTACAGGCTCTGTGTGCTCAGAGGGGGAAAGGAGGGCCGAGTTCATTCTCCAACTTGAAGCAGGGATCCTGAGGGGTGGAAGGAGGGAGGGAAGGAGGAAGGAAGGGAGAAGGGGCGGGTGGCTGAGAAAAGACAATCCGAGCAATGCGGCCCCTCCCCAGGGGGACCGAAGCGACTCCTGTGAGGGTGAGAGTCAGTGTAATTTGCACGGATTCCTGGACAAGCAGCCCATTCTGGGTTACTGGAAGGAGAGGAGGGGCCGGGGAGGAGAAAGTGAGGGGGGGCTGGGAGATCCGACAGTTACCCCCCGAGGCCGGGGACCCAGCACCCGGTCCCTCCGAGCGCCCTGGCGCCGCTGCCGGAGACGGCGGTGGGGCCGAGCCGGAGGTGGTTCGGGGGCTCAGGGACTGCTGTTTCTCGGCACCTGACCCCAGGTTGGTTTGGGCGAGGAGTCGGTACCAGGAGACCGAACCTCCCTCTTTCCCTGTCTGGCATCAAGGAAGACCTGGCTCGGGAGGTTCTGGAGGACCCCAGGAGACTCACCCTTTTCCACGGCGATGCACCCATACTTCATATCCTTACAGCAGATCCCAACGGAGAGGAGGCCGGACCGCATCTCTGCAGCGACGAGAGAGTTGTAATGCACCTTTCCCTCAGGGCCGGCGATCTTCTTCTCCCGCCATACCAGCCCCCCGCCCCGCCCCTTTCTTCCCGGCCCAGCCACGCCCCTGCCCTCCTCCCTCCTGTTCCTCCAGATGCGGCCATCGTGTTGGGAAATGCTCGGCTCCGGTGGGCCCCTGGCTGCCCCATGCCTCCGGCAGGGCAGCTCACCCTGGAAGAAGGCGGCATCTCCTCCGGGATAATTCTTGGGCAGAGGGACCCTGTTCTCCGTCTGATTGAGGATGGCTCCGAGAACTCGATCTAGTGCTCGGGCTCCATACTGCAGGTGAGAGGGAGAAGTCACGGTCAGGCGCGCATACACAGACACACACGTTTTGCTCAAACGTCCACGGGCCAGATAGGTAGGGGGTGGGACCTGTGATTCCAACTCTGGTTCATCCTCCCTCTGTAAGCACCAGCTTCACCTCAACTTCCCACTTGCCCGGGGGTGGGGGGGGGGTGGGGGGTGCGAGCACGCGTGCGCACAGCCGCCGTTCCAGCTCCGGTTCCCCCGAGAGGCCCGCGCAGGCTGCTTCCCTGTCTGGGTCCCGTTGGCTCCCTTACTTTACACCTGCCCCCTCCCTCACGATGTCAAGTGGGTGTCTCTGTGTCTCGTCAGCCCAGCAGAGTGCCAGTCCATCAAACCACCCCAGGACGGCACCCCCGCACCCTTCCCTCTGGGCCCAAGAGACTGATTCATCGCCGACCCCCAACCGAGTCTCCGAAGCCACCCGCCGCCCAAGGGGCGAGCTTCCCTCCCCGATGAACCCACCCAGCAGCACCCACCGTCCATACCCCGAGCCCTTCACCTTATTCTCAAAGTTGTATTTGCTGAGATCCCTGGATTCAGTGGCTCGCCGGTCCCCGTGGGTTAGGGCCCCCTGAGAGAGAGAGAGAGAGAGAGAGAGAGAGAGAGCGGGAAAGAGGTTTCAGAAAGGAGCGGCGGGCGTGGACAGGCAAGCGACCCCTCCACCGCAGCCAAGTCGGCCCCCTTGCTTTTTGGGACAGGCAGGATGGCAAGAAGGCAGGAAGCCAGCTACGATGGCAGCAGCTGGAGGTGTGTGCGTGCCGGGGGGGGGGGGGGGGAGAGAGAGAGAAAGGTGGGGGGTACCAGGGGCCAGGCCCGATCAGAGGCGGAGGATGCACTGCCCTCTGGAACCCGGTCTGCTCAGCCTCCAGTGACAGAAAGCGAGAGCCCCCGGGGGTTGGGGCGGGGTGGGATACGCGTGTGCGGTGCTCCAAGGGCGGCAGAGAGTTGGCCTCGGCCTTCCCCGCTCCCACTCACCAGACTTTCGAGGCGCTTGGCAACGATGGAGGCGAATCTCCTCTCCCCGGCCAGTCCAGAGATCAGGAACACATACTCGGGGGCTGAGACCTGGTTAGACCGGTGTGTTCGACCTGGAGGGAAAAACGGGCGGGAGACAAGTCGTCATCGTCACCGTCAATATTTATCGAGCACCAACTAGGCATCCGGGGGAGTTATAACACAGTAAAAATCACGGAAGGCGTGCCTTTGGAGGTGGGAAACTAAGGGATTTGGCCGATTTGGCCTAGGGGCGGGAGAAGAGAGTTTGTTCCCGATGTGTGGGGGTGGGTGGGTGTCCGTAGACAGAACTGATGAGTTGGGCTCAGGAGAGTCGGGTGCGACGGACGGGCAGGTCCCGGCCAGCCGCCCGGGGAACGTTCAGCGTGGGTGGCGGCGGCCGCGGGTCGGCCGCCAGCCGGGTCAGACCCCGGGGGCTCGATCTGAACCGGACCCCGGTGGGTGGCGGGGAAGAGCTTCCATGGGGAGAAAAATCCAGGCAAAGCTCCCCGAGAGGGGACAGGCACCGGACGAGGAATGCAGAGCTTCTCCCCGGCCCTCACCGAACTGCTGGATGGCTCGGTCCGCGCTCCAGGGCAACTCGAGCGTCATGTGGACCCGTCGCCTCTGGTTCTTGACCCGCCGGTCGGCTTGCAGGGAGATCCCCGAGCTGGAGGCCTCCGAGATGATCGCCACAAGCTGAGGGAAAGGCCAGCGAGGGTTGGGGGGGGGAGCCAGTGGTGAGGGGTGGGGGAAGCCCCTCAACCAGCCCTGCCCCAGCCTGGTCCTGGGGGAGCCCCGGGTACTGCCAGCCCTACTGGGGGGGGAGACCTGGGCCCTTGCCCCCCGCCAGGGTACCCTGAGCCCACCTTCTCCCCGCTCATGAATCGCTCCTTCTCTTTCAAGTTCACGTGGTCGATGGAGAGGCCTTGCTCCGCCCGGGACTCAAACACGACGGTCCCGTCTGGTCTGGACACGACCCGGCCTTTCCTACCCGTCATCTGCAGCATATCCCAGGGAGGAGAGGGGCGGGGAGGGATGGTGAAGGGGAGGGGAGGAAGGCACAGAACAAAGAAGGTAGCTGTCAGCAGAGGGGCGGTGCCCAGGGAGCAGCTGGGGGCCCTGGGTCCCCCCCTCCCGTACCAGAGAGAGTCAGGGAGGGGGACGGTATCTCCCTGGGCACACGCTCGCTCCTCAGGCCCAGGGGGATGATCCTTCCCTTTTGTTGCCGCCTGCCCTGAGGCCGGGTGGGGAAGGAAGGGGGTTTGAATGCTCCGGCAGGAGAGCAGGGAGAAGAGACCGTTGGCTTCGGGACTCCCTCTGCGCCCGCTCCACCCCAGCTGGCACTCTTCACTCTTCCCAAGAAAAATCAACTGCTCTCCTCTCCTGGCTCCCCGACCTCCGACCCGTCATTCCGGCCATCCCCCTCCCACTTGAGCCACCCCCTTCTTCCAGGCTTCCTAAAAAGCCATCACCATCAGGCGGCCTCAAGCCTATATCTCTTGTAAACACTTCTGGATTTTGGGGCTTCTCTGCGTTTGTCTCGGTTCTATCTACGCGTCCTGTCTTGCTCTTTTTGGACGTCTGCCCGTCTTCCCCCACCGGACTGTAAGCTTCTCAAGGACGGGAACCGGACCTTCCATTTCTACCGGACGTTGCCCAGTACGCTGCTCTGCTAACGGTAGGGGCACCAGAAATCTGCCGATGGGGACGGCCACCGATGCTCGGAGAGGGGAACCTCAGCGGTCACTGGCCTACCCGATCTGTGTCCGGCACGCGCCTGGCCAGGGTTTGAATTGGCCCCAGGTCGCTCGTCCGGGATCCCAGGCTGAGTCTGTGGAGGACCCCCTCCCTTCGCCCCCAGCCCGTTCTGCCCCTATTTAGGGGTCCCCGCGTCTCTTCACTTGTTAAGCCCTTACTATACGCCACGCGCCGCACTAGGTGCTGGGGTAGATACAAGATCATCCGGTCGGATGCAGTCCCTAGCCCACGTGGGGCTCACGGTCTGATGAGGCAACTGAGGCCCAGAGAGGCGAAGTGACTTGCCCAAGGTCACGCAGCAGATAAGCGGCGGAGTCAGGATTAGAACTTCTAGGTCCTCCGACTCCCAGGCCCGGGCTCTCCCTACTAGACCAAACTGCTTCTGGTTTCTCAGGGGATGGGAGAAGTCCAGACGACCGGACGCCGAGTGGTTCTCCGGCCCGCCGGCCACCCGGCAGCTGCAGGCGCTCCCGGCCCTCCTCTGGAGGAGGGAAAAGGGATGGGAGGGGGAGCCGCCGGGACCGGGCCTCCGAGCGCCGACGTCCACTCTCACCACCTTCTTCTTGATTCCCTGACCCAGCTCCGCCTGCCTGCCATCTGCTCTCTCTTCCCGGCCGGCAGCCCTCTCCTGTCCTCTCCTGTGCCTCTTGCCCGTCCTCGGGGGGGGGGGGGGGGGAGGGGGACGACGAGGCTGGCATCCTAGGGGGGCAGCCCACTCTGGGAGCCAGACCCTCCACCCCCCCCCCCCGGGGAGGGGCAGCTTTGCTTTCGACAGCTGTGCCGTCCAGCAGGGGGCAGTGGAGGAGCTAGAGTTGCCCCATAATAATGTCGGTATTTGTTAAGCGCTTACTATGTGCAGAGCACTGTTCTAAGCGCTGGGGGAGGTACAGGGCGATCGGGTCGTCCCACGTGAGGCTCACCGTCTTCATCCCCATTTTACAGATGGGGTCACTGAGGCACAGTGAAGCGACTTGCCCACGGTCACCCAGCTGACAAGTGGGATTCGAACCTACGACCTCTGACTCCCAAGCCCGTGCTGTTTCCACTGAGCCGTGAATAATAATAATTCGGGTATTTGTTAAGCGCTTACTCTGTGCCAAGCGCCGTTCTAAGCTCTGGGTAGATACAAGGTCATCAGGTTGTCCCACGTGGGGGCTCACAGTCTTCATCCCCATTGGACAGCTGAGGCCCAGAGAACAATAATGATGTCGGTATCTGTTGAGCGCTTACTATGTGCAAAGCACTATTCTAAGCACTGGGGTAGATCCAGGGTAATCAGGTGGTCCCACGTGAGGCCCACGGTCCTCATCCCCATTTTCCAGACGAGGTAACTGAGGCACAGAGAAGTGAAGTGACTTGCCCACAGTCACACGGCTGACAAGGGGCAGAGCCGGGATTCAAACCCATGACCGCCGACTCCCGAGCCGGGGCTCTTTCCACTGAGCCACGCTGCTTCTCTAGGCTCCCTATCGTGGCTGGCGGGTCGATCGATCGATCGACAGATCCAAGTTATTTATCGAGCACTTACTATGTGCAGATTACTGTATTAAGCGCTTGGGAGAGTACGACACAACAGAATCAGCAACGGTATCTACTGAGCGCTTACCCTTTTTTCTAACGGTACCTGTTGAGCACTTACTACGTGCCAGGCCCCGTACTAAGCGCTGGGGTAGATACAAGCTAATCAAGTTGGACGCAGTCCCCGTCCCACGTAGGGCTCGCAGCCTCAACCCCCCTTTTACGGATGAGGGAACTGAGGGACAGAGAGGTCGTGACTTGCCCCGAGTCACACAGCAGGCAAGCGGTGGAGTCGGGATTAGGACCCGGGTCCTTCCGACTCCTGGGTCCGTGCTCTGTCCGCCGGGCCAGGCTGCTTGCCGTGCGCGGAGCGCCGCGCTACGTGCTTGGGAGAGTCCAATACAACAGAGTCGGTAGATACGTTCCCCTGCCCCTACGAGCTGACGGCCCGGAGGCTGACTTCTGGGGCCGCAGCTCCCGGGCTGTTCAAGCCTCACGCTCCCTCCTCCCGACCCAAAATGATAACGATGGCACTTGTTAAGCGCTCGCTATGTGCCGAGCGCTGTTCAAAACCGGGGTGGGGAGTGTACCGCACAGCTGGGGAGTCCTGGGGACCTCAAGCCTACGGGACTGTTGGCTTGTTTTCCAACCTTTCCACTGCAGGGAAGCATTCACTCATTCAATCGTATTTACTGAGCGCGTACTGTGTGCGCAGCACTGTGCCAGGCGCTTGGGAAGTACAGTTCGGCAACAGAGACGATCCCTGCCCACAGTGGGCTCACAGTCTAGAAGGGGGTGAGGCTTCGTGGACAGAGCACGGGCCCGCGAGTCGGAAGGACCTGGGTTCTATTCCCGGCCCTGCCACACGTCTGCTGTGTGACCTCGGGCAAGTGGCTTCACTTCCCTGGGCCTCGGTTACCTCATCTCAAAAACGGGGATTAAGAGGGTGAGCCCCACGTGGGACAGGGACCGTGTTCGACCTGACTGCCTGGTATCTACGCCAGTGCTTAGAACGGTGCTTGGCACATAGTTAAGCGCTTAACGAGTACCGTTATTATTAGTAGTACTTTTGCTAGAGGCCCCGGCATGTGAAATATCGACCCCCCCCCCCCAACACTGCTGATTGCTGGGACCTGGGAATCGCTGGGCCACGCCGCAGGCCCCCTAACCCGATAACGACGGTATTTATCAGGAGCTTACTATGTGCCGAGCATCGGGGTAGAGACAAGGTCACCGGGACGGGCAACAGTCTCTGTCCCACACGGGGCTCGCAGTCAAAGCGGGAGGGAGAATAATAACGTTGGCATTTGTTAAGCGCTTACTATGTGCAGAGCACCGTTCTAAGCGCTGGGGGAGATACAGGGTAATCGGATTGTCCCGCATGAGGCTCACAGTCTTAATCCCCATTTTGCAGATGAGGTGACTGAGGCACAGGGAAGTGAAGTGACTTGCCCACAGTCACACGGCCGACAGGCGGCAGAGCTGGGATTCGAACCCATGACCCCCGACTCCCAAGCCCGGGCTCTTTCCACTGAGCCACGCTGTCTCGGCCCCATTTTCTAGGGGAGAAAACTCAGGCCCAGAACAGCTCGGTGACTTGCCAAGGTCTCACAGCAGGCAAGTGGCGGAGCCAGGACTTGAACCCGAGTCTCCTGACTGCCAGGGCCCTCTGCTCGCTCTCTTCTGCCACACCGCTAGATCCCCCCCCCGGCCACCCCGGGCAGGAAACCTCAGGGACCAAGGTGGCCGGGGTGATGGCTTCTGAAGAGAGCCCTCGGAAACGGGCCGCGCCCCCACCCACCCGTCTCGCCACCGGCAGGGTTCCCTCTCCTCTCAGACCCGCGTGGGCAGAAGCGGGGATCCCCGCCGAGGAGGGATCGGCACCCCACGGTCTCCCGCCCCTCACCTCAGCCACGTGCTCCGGGCCCCCGAACTGGTCAATCAGCTCATCCAAGGTGTTGAGCGGCAGGTCCCGGCCCAGTTCTTTCACTCTGGACAGCAGGTCCTGCTTCATCTTCTCCACAGACTCCAGCGGGTCTCTCTGGGAGCCGTGGAAGTGGGAAAGGGCTGCGAGGGGGTGGAGACGCAAGAACAGTCAGAGTGGGCTGGGTCAGAGGAAGGGGGTGCTGCCCGGTGGAAATGCCGCCTCCTCCAGGCGGCCTTCCCTGACTAGCCCCCCCCCCCCCCCCCCCCCCCCGCCGCCTCCTCTCCCCCCGACCCCCGTCTCCCTGGTCAGACCACCCCATCGGCCACCCGGGCATTCAGGGGCCCATCTGCTCATCTACTTGTCGCGACCTGCTCTATGCCGTGGCGCCTGCTGTAACCGCCCCTCTCGCCACGCGACCTACGGTGGCTCAGGCTATTTCTGCCCGCTCCTCTTCCCCGCTACACGGTGAGACTCACGATCGGCCCTCAGGCCAGCGCTCTGCAGAAAAGCAGGGGCAGAGGGGGGGCCCAGCTCCTCCACCTGGGCGAGGACTGACCCACCGTCACTAATCGATGATTCAGTCGGGCGAACCGCGGCCAGGGCAATTCGACGGACGAAGACGTCGGGGGAAACCACACCGAACAAGGGGAGGGGGCGGGTCCGTCCCAGACGGCCAAAGCCGATGACGCTCCGTATTCTGAACGCCCCCAGACCTGTGCCGGCCTCGGTCGCCCAGGGCTGGATAATTGAGCCAGCTCGCGGGGGCGGCCCCGTCCGGCTCCCCGGGGGGTGGGCCGGGGGCTCGGTATCGGCCCGTCGCCCGCGGGTCAAGGATTCCCCGGATCGGCCAACCTGGCATCGTTAGCGTTCGCTGAGGGCCGACAGATAATGATAATGACGACGACGATAATTCTGGCATTCGTCGAGCGCTTACTATGTGCCAGGCACCATGCTAAGCTCTGGGATGGATACAAGCGAGTCCTCGTCCCACGTGGGGCTCGCAGTCTCAATCCCCGTTTCACAGATGAGGCACCCGAGGCCCGGAGAAGTGAAGCGACTTGCCTAAGGTCACGGAGCGGACGAGCGGTGGAGCCGGGATTAGAGCCCTTGACTTTCTGCCTCCCGGGCCCGTGCCCTATCCACTACGCCGCGCTGCTCCTTGGCTACCGTACACGGCAGGGTACAAGGACACGTACCCAAGTGCCGTGGGCGACGCAGAGGGGAGGATGGATGGGGAAAGGAGGGCTCGGTCAGGGAAGGCCTCTCGGAGGGGACGACTGATGCGAGGAGGGTTCTGCTCAGGGGTCGCGTAAGCCCGCGTCACGCTGGACGCACGCTCCATCCAGGGCGGGCTCTGCCTCCGGCGGAGGGCGCGGGGCTGACGAACCCTAGAATCCCCTGCCCCTCGCTGGCTGGGCGCCCCGCCCCGCGCCCATCCCCCACCCCGCCTCCCCGTGACGCTACCTCGGTCGTCGGCGGAGATGTGCGTCTGATCGACGAAGACCACGTCGTCGTCGATGAGGGACTCCGGGGAGGAGTTGAAATCACTTTCCAGTCCCATGTCGGAATCGGTGCTGCTATCGTCACTGATCTTGATCACCGCCGAGAACTCGTACCCGGTCTTTGGCACCTTGCTGCCCCGGCCCCTCGGCTTCCCTGCGGGGGCGGGGGGGGGAAAGGTG
Organism: Ornithorhynchus anatinus; assembly: GCF_004115215.2. Classification (NCBI taxonomy): domain Eukaryota; kingdom Metazoa; phylum Chordata; class Mammalia; order Monotremata; family Ornithorhynchidae; genus Ornithorhynchus; species Ornithorhynchus anatinus. The sequence goes on from NC_041749.1 coordinate 106,562,184, forward strand.
TCACCGGGAGCAGCCCCGGCCAGCCGCACCGTCCAGTAAGCGTGGGTTCGGACAGAGAAGGAACACAAGAGAGCCGGGGGAAGGGGAGGAGGCGGGGACGGAAACCCCCAAACGAAGGACAGGTCAGAGCGATGCGCTTTCCTGGGGAGAGACGACAGAAAGAAGGCTCGGCCCGCAACCCTACATTTCGGAAGGGGGTGGGGGGGCAGCTTCCGAAGTCTCTATGCGCCCCCCCCCCCGCCCCCCCCCCGCGCCCAGCCCTCCTGTGGGACCTGGAACATCCTTAGCCACTTCCTTCCTTCCACAGAGGGTCACCCGAGACGGCCCGTTCGCCACGCTCCGTCCCACACCCTGATCCCCGGAACCTTTTGGGGAAGGGCCGGCGGCTCACTCTCCGGCCAGATCTCCCGGGCTGCCCGGGTCCCGCTGGCCATCCAAGCGTTAGGGCCCGGGCTAACTGGCCCCGAGTGCAAATTATATAGCTAGGGACAAGAAAGGGGGCTTCCACCTGGAGCTGAGATTGAGGTTTGGTTGGGGGTGACGGGGGAGGGAGGAGAGGGGAACTGACTGCTATTTCCTTCCCCAGGAGGGCGAGGAGGAGGAGGAGGAGGAGGAGGAGGAGGAGGAGGAAGGGAACGGGTCGTGCAGCCGGAGCCTCGGGCTTCCCCTCCTCTCCTCTCTACGTGCAGCAGGGCTTACGTCCCAAGCAGGCCCAGGGCCTCCGGAAGGAAGCTGTCACCTGCCTTGGGGAAAGGAAAGCCGGCAAGACAGAAGGGCCATGCACAATTGCTCGGGCATTACACGTAGACTTATCTTTTGGGAAGGCGGAGGGAGGGGATGGAGGGAGCGGAGCGGGGAGGGAGGGAGGGAGGGAGGGAGGGAGGGAAAAAAAAATCATGAAGTTCAGTCACTAGCTACATCTCTGGGATGAACACTCGAGGATGGAATTGGAAAATGAAAATGGGCCACAAGAAGCAAACAGGAAAGAATGGCGAAAGCTGCAGTTGTTCAGGCAGGAATTCAGAAGGGACCCACTCTAATAAGGGGCGGTGGCGGCGGCAGCGGGGAGGGGGAAGGGCACAAGGCGGGGGAGGGGGGGAGATTGAGGGGGTCTTACGTTTTCTTTTAATGCCAGTTCCTTTGTGCCTCTTTCTTTTGGTTGAAGGAAAGTGCTTCTGAATTAGTGATAGAAAGACGCCTCTGAAAGTAAGATGCAAAATTTATTCTCGCTACCAGGATGATAAGGTACACTTTCTCAGGAGAAGGTTGACAAGTTTTATACTGAGAGACAAAAATGGAGGGGAAGGGGGAGACAGGACCTGTCATTCCACACCTCGGAAGGGGAGGTTAGTGGGCCCGAACCATCCTACGTTAGTACAGACGGTGCGGAAGGAATCGGATGGACTCGGGGGGCTGAGGGAGCGCTTGCCCTCCCTTCAGGCATCAGCCAAACGGGCAGCGATGGAAACCAAGGAGGTTCCGCTGAGCGTCGGCCCCTCCGGAGGTTCGGCCGGCCGGCCGGCAGCCCGGGGTTTAGGCTCCGGGCCCCGAGAAAGGGCACCGGCCGAACCCTACGGGGAAATCAGGACGCGCCTGGATCCCCGGTCTCCTCTGCCGGAGCCTTGCACCTGGCTAAAAATCGGGGGGCCCATCCCGGGCCGAGCACCAGGAGTGAGGGGTGCAGGCCTAGCCTGTCCCCTCTGCCCCCAACTCGGGGAAGGAGTGCGTGCGGGTCAGGGGGGGGGCGTGGAGAGACCAGACACGTGCCACGCACGAGAGGGGCCGGAGCACTCTGGGACATATGTGAGGACAGGACGCCGGAGCTGCCGCTCTTGCTGACCAGTGGGGCCGGCTCAGGGACACCCTTCTCGGGGCGGGGCGGGGAGAGGGGGGAGGTTGGGCGCAGAGCGAGGGGAGGAAGGGGCTTTAATGTTCTCCCAAGGGGCTGGGCGCTGAGCTTTCCCAGTAAACGAGGAACGGTGAACGACAAACCCCTGCTGTTTCAGAGTGGGGGGTGGGGCAGATTCCTCTCAGGCTGCCAGCTCGCTCCTCGTCCCCTGAGACGTTCGGGCCTCCCATCTGAGGGGCTGCCCTACGGGGCCCTGAGGGTCTCTTCGATTAAGCCCCGAAAGACGAGGAGATCGGGGGTGGGGGCGGTCGGGGAGAGAGGGGTGACGGACACATGGAACACACATCACAGAACCAGGCGGGGACGGAAAACTCAGAAAGGTGAAAGGGAGACGGACACGCTCGTGGGCTTGGACGGCAAACGAAAGAGCAAAACGCTTGGAGGCTGCCCCCTCCCCAGAAGGGGGGGTGGGGGGGTGGGGGAGGGAGGCCCCAGTGACCTGACGATGCGATGATGGGTGGGACGGATGTGAGAAAGCAGCGGGCGAGAGGAATGGATGGGAGGCCCGCCGGGACCGGAGATGGAGGGGCCCCCTGCGGGGGAGGAGGGGGAGGAGGGGAGATGCTACGGCACGGGGCGGAGGGCACTGGGAGAAGGAGACGGATGAAACGTCTTTTTTTTTTCTCCTTTTTACCTTATCCTGGTTCAGAGCTTTGATTTTTCCCATCACTGACCTCATCCGCGCCTCCCAATATCCACGAGAGACCGGGAGAGGCGGGGGACGAAGAGCCAGAGGCCCGGAGGGGTCCCCGGACCGGTCCGCCGTTTCCCAGCGGGCCAGGGACCCGGCCAGGCCCGGAGCCCGGATCCCCCGACTCCCAGAACCGCGTCCTTGCCGCTAGGCTGCCATCCTGCCGGGCAGGTGGGGCGCCGAGAAGGTGGGGAACCAGGGTTCCGGTCTCCGGCTCTTGGTGGATTCTGGCCTAACCCAGCCTGCCTGACACTGGGTCGAAAAGGTGCGGACGAGGGGAGGGGAGGGTGGAGGAGCCCCCTCTCTCCCTTCAAGCAAACACGAGCTCTCCCCCGGAAATCCAGTCGGCTCTGTTTCCGCATGCACGCTTCCGTCCCCTCTCTCCTCGCTCCAGTTCAAAAGCCCTTTCCTAAAGCGGGTGGGCTCCGCAAGCCCAGCCGACGACCACCGCGCCGCCGGAATTTCAGCCGCAACTTTCATCCAACACCTCCTCGCACGCGCACACCTAGGCACGCGCCGATTCTCCGTCCTTCTCCGCCGCGACAGATGCCGCCGAGTCCCCGGGACCCGGCGGCTCCTGAGAGGCAGGCGGGGACTGAAGGGACTGGAGGGACAAGAGAAGCAGCGCAGCCTACTGGACAGAGCGCGGGTCGGAGTCAGGAGGACCTGGGCTCCAATCCCAGCTCCGCCACGTGTCTGCCGGGCGACCTGGGGCGAGTCCCCTCGGTTCTCCGCGCCTCAGTTACCTCATCTGTAAAGTGGGGATCGGGACCGCGAGCCCCACGTGGACCACGGACCGTGCCCAAGCTGGTTACCTCGTACCGACCCCGGCGCTTAACACGGTGCTTGGCACACGGTAAGTACTCAGTACTATTGCGAAGAAAAAGAAAGGCTGGGTCGGGTGTGCGCGGCCGTCCGGGGTCCCGGGGTCCCGGCTGGGTTTCTGGGCCTAGCCCCACCCGCACGCCCAAGGGAGGATGGGGAGGGCCCCCTGAAGGCCCTCGAGGCGCAATCGACTAGAGCGGAGGGGCCGGGGCGGGACCAGCTGGCCCGCTGCCAGTCACCTTCCCGCTCCCGCCGGCGGCCGGAGCGGGCCCTCCCGCCGCCCCGTGCCCTGCCGCTCGACTCCCCGGGTTCCGACGTGAGGGCCGGAGGGCTGGGACAGAGCGGGCCGCCCCCGCTCTCGCCCCTCCGCCGAACCTCTGGGCCCATCTTGGCCAAACTGGGACCAGAGCCACCCCGTGGGACCCCACACCCAGCCAGAGGCCCAGCCTGCCGGGGCGCCGGGCTTCAGCCTGGCCAGGTCCAGCTCCCCGACATTGGCTCCCAACCCGGAGCGGCCCCTTCCCCCAGGCCCCGCTTCCCCTCCAAGGTGCGCGGGGGTGAGGGCGTCTCACTCACTCGGCCGCGGAGACAAAGCAGTTCAAGCGCCCGTCGTTCTCATCCAAGACCTCGCGGGTGCGAGCCTCCCCCGTGGACTGCAGGCCGATGACAATGCACTGAAAGGGGAGGCGGGGAGGCCCCCAGGCGGGGGTCAGTAGAGGAGCCGAGCCGGCAGGATACGCCAGTCGGGTACGGGCTCTAACCCTGTCCCTCGGAGGCTCCCGTCCCCTCCCCCGGGCCCCCCGCTTGCAGCCAGGACCACCGAGTGGACCGACGGGTCTCAGAGAGTACGCCGGTGAGGCCCGGTTTCTCCCCCCGGGGCGTGGGGCCCGCTCTTCCCCCGAGATCTCCCTATTGCTTTCTCCCAATTCCCATCTCTTCCTTCCTCTCTCCCCAGTCCTCCCCGCCACCGGCCACCGCCCGCCCCACCCGTCGCGTTACCCGGACGCTGCCATCCCGAGCCTCCTTACCCCTTCTAACCTTCCGGGCCCTGCCCGGAACCCCCACGGCCGGCCTCTGAGCGAAACCGCCGACCCTTGGGGACCCCGTCTCTGTCCCTCCTTCCGCTGGGGGGGAGGCGGGAGGGGGGCGGTCGTACGCGCCCTCCCCGGGCGGCCCGCGGAGCCCAGGCGAGGCCCTCCTCCACCCGCTGCGCCACACCTTGTCCCTGGCCAGCTCCTCCTTGGCCAGCTCCACCAGACGGCGCACTTTGGCGGCAATGCAGAGGTACTTGAAGAAGCGCTGGTGAGCCGACCAAAACTGACCCCACAGGGACTTCCGGGACTCCAGGCCGATACAATCGGCTGCCTTCTGAAACACGAAAAACGCCTCCTCCCACTGCAACGGCACAGAGGGCAGGGGGAGAGAGAGGGCCGGGGAGGTGAACGCCGAGGGAGCCGCGCCAGACCCGGAAGAGACGGGCGATTTCTCCGGCGCCCCCCGAGGGAGCCGGAGCCGGACTCCCACGGGGACTGGACTCCCGACCAGCTGGAGCCACCCTACGGTCAGTCACTCGACCAGTCGATCCCTGAGCCACCGGCGCCTGCCCCGCGTTCCCCGCCCTCCTGGGCGTGGCTCCGGAAGGTGTCCTAAGCAAGAGACACCAGCGCGGGCAGACTTCAGTCACCGGCCTGCTGGGGGAGGAGAGGGACGGCCGACTCCTTCCCGCAACCGACAGGTGGGCCACAGCGGGGGGAAGGCAGACGAGAGCTCCACAGAGGACAGGACGGTCGTCCAGGTTTGGAGCGCTGCGTCGGGCGAACCTCGAGCCACCGCCGCTCTCCGGCGGGCCGACCTGAATTACTTCGGGATCGGGGCCTGACCGCCCCCGGCCCCCCCGGCCCGGGGTCCCCCGTCACAGCCAAGGAGGAGCTCTCCGGCTCCCTCGAAGAACGGGAGAGGCGGCGCGGCCCAGCGGGAGGGGCGTGAAGCCCGGGAGTCAGGGGACCCGGGTCCTGGGCCCAGCCCTGTCGCCGTTCTGCCGCGTGATTTCTTTGGGCCTCAGTTTCCCCACCAGCAAAACGCCCCTCCCCTTCTTCGGCGGGACGGCGGGAGGGCAGAACGAGATCGCTGATGCGGAAGCCCTCGGGGAAAAAAATCCAAGCGCTCTACGGACGACGGGGGAGTCGCCGAGCCCAAGGGCCCAAACGAAAAGCGTCTCCGGACAAGACTCCCCCCCGCTGTCTCCCCGGCCCCTTCTGGGGTGGGGGCTGAGGCCGAGGCCGCGCGGGACCCGTCTGGGGGGGGGGGGGGGGGGGTGCCATTCCCTCACCAGCCTGGCCGCTCGGTTGTAGACGCGCTCATAGTGGGGATCCAGGGGGATCTCCTCGATCCGGAAGGTGACTCCGGAGAAGCTGAGCTGCCGAGCGATGTACATGCCGCTCACTTTCATGTCCATCGCCACAATCTCCATGGCCCCGACGCCCCTGAAGTAAAGGAGAGGAAGGGAGAGGCCCCCACCGTGCCACGTCACCGCCGAGGCTGGCCGTCCGAGGGGCAGAGACTCGATCCGATGCCTGGTCCGGAGTCGAGCCCGTTGCCCACCCCCCGGTCCCATCCCCTCCCCCCCGCGACGCACACACACACACACACACACACACACACACGCTCGGCCTCGAGAAAGACCGGCTGGGACTGGCACGGCTTGGCTCCGGACCCGAACGTTCCTATTTCCTCCAGCCGAACGGATTCATAATCGCCAGCAGCAGGGGCCCGGCCCCACGGTCCGCCCGGCGCCGGGCCGCTCCGAGAGAACCGGGTGACGGCGGCCCTCATCCCCGAGATCAGGGACGGGCCATTCCACCGCCCCCCACCCCCACCCCCACCCCCCCCGACTTTCTCCCCGGTGACCCATTACGGACCGCTCTTCCACGAATCTCTCCAAGCCCCTCTAGAATACGAACTTCTTGATATTTTCAACTGCACAGTTTTCCGTGGGAACAAATTCCATGCCCTTACTCCCCTCCCACGTACTCCCCTCACCCCCGTCGATGGGTGAAGACAGACTTCTTCGGATCTGTTTCGAACCTGCCCTCTTTGGGCTCCAAGGCGGTCCCCACCCCCCGGTGCCGTGGGATCTGGGGAACAACGGCTCCGTGCCCGCCCCGCCCGGCGACCGGTTCCGTACACTTCACTCCCTTCTCCGGCCCGGACCCTCGTGCGCAGGCTTCTCCCGTCCCCCTGCTCTAGCGGGTCTTTCCTAAGTTGCTCTGCCCAGAGCTTCACGTGCGGGTCCGAGGAGAGGTGGGCCTTCAGTTGACAGAGGAGCCAAACCGTACCTTTAGGTTGGTTTTCCGAACAACGACCCGTCCGACAGGAGGGCTCCCACGAGAAGGGAACAGACAGAAGAGGAGACTCCCCCGAGATGGCGCCAGCCTCCCATCCACTCCCCGGAGGCGGTCAGAGATGTGGATAAGCGCCTCTTGGGCCACGACCCGCGCGCCTCCCCAGGCTCCCGTCCCAGAGGCCTCCTTCCGAATACTGCCCCCACCACAGATCGTTCAGTTGGGGCTGGGAGGGGAGCGGAGCGGAGCCCCCGCTTTCCTGTCTTTCCTCCTCCCAAGGGTCCGCTGTCCCTCTCATCAGTGCCCACGCGCCCACCTTCGACAAGCCAGGCACCTGGGCACTTCCCAGGAACGACACGGGGGGTCGTCCATCTCTCACCTCAGCTAAATTCCCCAATAGCCCCTCGGGGCTCCCAGCCGGGCCCCCTATCCCCGTTCCCCGCGGGGCTCCCGGCTCCTCTCCGGATTTAGAGACGGCCCGGCCCTGGCCGGGGGAGGGAGGCCGAGCGCGTGGGCTCAGGATCTGAGTCGGCGGAGGTGGGGACGGAGGGAGGGGAGAGGCCGCGGGCGGGTCCGCGCTCGGACCCCGCGGGGCCGGCCGGAACGACCTACTCCTCCATCCGGAGGCGCGGGCCGGGACCGGGGGAGCCACGAACGCAGGCCTAATGTGGGCACTGTCCTGTTCCCCGCCCCCCAGCCGTGGGGAGGGGGGAGAGGAGACGACGGTGGGGCAGCGGGCTACTTACCTCTTCTCAATGGCGTGGAGAAACTCTTCAAAGGCCCTGAAGGGGGTACCCTCTCCCCAGATCCCCAGGCGGCTCATGTAGATCATGTTTTTTGGCTCGGAGGCACCTGTCGGATCACAAAGCGTCAGGGCCGGGCGTTCTTCCCACCCCCAGAGCCGGGCTCCTCGCCAACTCGCCCGGGGCCTCCGGCCCAACTGGCCCCAGGATATGCGGCCGGTCGAGACGGCCGGAGAACGCGTTACAGATTTAAGAGGAAACCGCCAATCCCGGCTGCTGGGAGCCCTCTGGGATCCGAGGTTGCCGGGGGAGTGGGGGGAGAGGGGAAGGCTCCCACGATGTTGCCCCGGGTTTAACTTTCTCAACCTGGCATCTCCACTGCCGGGGACTAGGGAAATTGGCAAGAAGAGATCAGGGAAAGGGGGTGGCTGACTGGGGCCCAACTCTACCAGGTGTGAACACCCTGCAGCAATCGCCTATATGGCTGCCCGCCGGCCCCCTGCCTGCCTTTGCTACGCCATATGTGACCGCATGGTAGTTGAGATGCCGTTTATCAGTGGCTGTGTGCGGAGCACTGCGCTGAGCCCTAGGAAAAGGTATCGGGCGGGGGGCGGCGAGGTGGGGAGGAGGGTGGAATTAGATCCAGACCCCGGTCCTCAGGGGGCGTAGCTGAACCGCCCCGGTCAGTCACACAGACCCCTGGCCCACGACGACACCGGGGACGCTCAGAGGGATCGGGCGACGGCGCCCCCGCCCCCGCCGGACTCCCAACCTCCCGGCTAGGGCTGGGCCGCCTGACACCCCTAACCCGCCCCCTAACGCCCCCGTTACGGGCCACTCATCCACAGATCTATCCAAAGCCCTCTGACCCCTGCCGATATTTTCGGTTGCATGATTTCCCATGGGAACAGATTCCACCCTTTTACACCCCCTGGGGTGAAGTAAGAGTTTCCTCGGGTTTGTTCCGAGCTCCAGCGGGCGCCCCTGGACCCCCGCCCCACTCCCTGGGGCTCCGATCTTCCTTTCACCGACAAGGCTTGCAGATGGGCCCTCGGCTCGGTCCGACTTAGGTGGACGGCCTGAAGCCGGAAAACCGAGCGGGGAGACATTTCGCCGCGATTCCCCCCCAGTAGTGCCGAGCCGCTTCCCCGGGTCGGTCTCCCACCGTGCCTTGCGGTGCCTTGCCGGCTCCCCGGCGCCTCCTCTTCCCTCCAGTGCCCACCCGCCCTCCCCCATCCTATCTCCCTTGACGCTTCACTGCTTCACTCCCCCCTTACCTGTGGCACTGGCGTATACGACCCTTGCTAGCGGCAGCTTGTTCTGAAGGTCCAATACTGCTTTCCCCATTTTGGTGGAGCTGGCGTTTTTGGCTTTGTGGCATTCGTCAAACACAATCTGGGCAGGGGAGTCAAGGAAGAGAACCCGCTCGGGACAGGGCGCTGCCCCGCGATGGGGTCGAGGGCTGGGAGAGGCCCGCAGTCTGGCTCCACCCCGGCCCCGGAGGCGGCTTTCAGCAGAGGGATCTGACACGCGGGAGCGATCAGAGGGGACGGGGCTCGGCTCAAGCGAGACTTCATAAAGTCTGGGACTTTCTGTCCTGGACGGAACAGGCAGTGCCGAGTGGGCGTCCCGGGCCCACGTGAAACGCGGCTCAGTACTCTCCCGCCGTGACCCGCTCCGTGAGGCGCCCTTTGAAACAGTCACTACCCCTGCTCCGCCTCCTTCCCCCTCGCAGCTTCTGGGACGGGCGGCCAGGCAGACGGATGAGCGGGTCGAACCAACCCCGGACGGGGGACAGCGAAACGGCAGCCCGGGCAATCCGGCCGCCCAACAGTCTGGCCCGCTAAACCCGAGGCTAGCTGAGTCGGGGACTGTCGCTTTGGCACGGACCAGAGCAGCCCCGGGAACCGACGTTTCCAGAGGCCCCTTCGCCACCGCGACGGTGGTCATCGGCCGGCAGGGCCGGCAGGCCGACCGATTCAGCGTTGGGTCAACTAGCGCGGCTCACGCCCTAGACCGGAACCTCCCGAAGAGCGGGGATCGCGTCTCCCAACTCTACTGGAATGTCCCCTCTCAACCTCTTAGTACCGTGCCCTGCACACGGTGAGTCCTCCACAGTTACCGTGGACTGGTTAGAGACCGAACAGCGGATACAATTTCCTTTACCTCTTGCAGGTGGGCAGCTCTGGCCCGGCCCAGGAAAGGTGATCACTGTCCTCCTGAAAAGCCGCCTCCTCCTCCTCCTCCTCCTCCTCCTCCTCCTCCAGGACCTTCTCCCCGACTAACCCTGCTCCTAGGACCAGGTCAGGTTCACTCTTACTTTCATTACCATACTCCACCCTGCTTCATCTCTCATCTCCCCACCTTCTAAGCCCCCTCACCTACGTGTATCAGTACTCCCTTGTCGCCTAGGCACTTGGGCCCTCACTCTTCCCCCATCGCTCCGTAGCGCTTAAGCACACATCATCATCATCATCATAATAATAATGATAACAACAACAGGAGTAATACCGCTGGAGGTATCTGTTCAGCGCTTACTGGGCGCCAAGCACCGTACTGAGCACCGCAGCGGATGGCCAGGTCATCGGGTCAGAGTTCCTGTCCCACACTGGGCTCCCAGGCTCAGTAATAATAATTGATAATTATGGTATTTGCTAAGCGCTTACTAAGCGCTGGGGAAGACACAAGGCAATCGGGTTGTCCCACGTGGGGCTCACGGTCTCAATCCCCATTTTACAGATGAGGTAACTGAGGCGCGGAGCATTTAAGTGACTCGCCCAAGGTCACGCAGCAGGCAAGCGGCGGAGCCGGGATTGGAACCCACGACCTCTGACTCCCAGGCCCCTGCTCTTGCCAGTAGGCCGTGCTTCCTCCCATCTGCAATCTCTTTCAGTTTCAGGCCTCCCCCCGCTAGATTGCAAATTCCTCAAGGTCAGCCATCGTGTCTACTCACTCCACTGTATTTTCCCAAGTGCCGAGAACGTTGCTCTGCCTGCATTAGGTGGTCAATAAATGCCAATGACGGTGACTGTTGAGAATGACGAGGATGATAATAACGACGTTGGTATTCGTTAAGCGCTCACTATGTGCCGAGCACGGTTCTAAGCGCTGGGGTAGATACAAGGTCATCAGGCTGTCCCACGGGAGGCTCACAGTCTTCCAGATGAGGTAACTGAGGCACAGAGAAGTTAAGCGACTTGGCCAAGGTCGCGCAGCTGACGGGCGGCGGAGCCGGGATTAGAATCCGTGACCTGTGACTCCCAAGCCCGGGCTCTTTCCACCGAGTCCCGATGATGACGACTGCTGGACCCTTTCAGTTCGCTGGGCCGCCCCATTACAACTGTAAACTTGACCGGCAGAGATCACGTCTTTTACTCCCAGTGCCTATTTCCAGGGCCTCACAGAGGACCGAACCCAGTAGACGCCCAGGACGGGGTTGTGCACACAGCAGGTGCCCAGCACAGGGGTTTCTCTCTCCTCTTTCACTCTCCTCTCCAGGGTAGGGCTCTACCCTATTAGCCCTTCTTAGGCTCTCCCCCGCGATTTATCAGGCAGGGCCCGGGGAGTCGGAAGGCAGGGTAATTTGGCTAGGCTCGCCCTGGGGGCAGGCAATTTTTAAAGATGGGACAACCGCGGCGGGCAGGTGGTTCCGTCCCCACTGGCCGACGTGGACCGTCAACGGTCTCGCTCTCGAGGCTCGCCGCCTGAAAGGGCCCCAGTCCCAGAGCCCCCGACGGTGGAGCTAGGCATATGATACGGAACACGCAGTACGGCTCGGTGGGGGTTCTTCAAGACCGACCCAGTCGGCCTTCTCCTTTCTCCCCAGGGACGCGACGCCCCCTCTCCGGCCAAGGATACAACTCCGTCAAAGTTCTCCCCGCACCAGTCCAGGATCTGCTTGATTCGGGTCCTGTGCTGCCCGCCTGCTTGGCTTTCACCAATCAGAGCCGAGTATGTGGCAAACAGGACGCCTTCTGAGGTAGCTGTGTCGCCGTACTTGATCTGGGGTGAGAAAGGGACGGGGTTGAAAGGTCACATCGCCACGCGCTTTTCACTCTTCGCTCTCGCACAATTCTGTCCTGGCCCCAAACCGTCCAGCTAGACCGTCAGCTTGTCGTGGGCCCGGAACGTAGCCGTTCTCCCGCTCTCTCCCAAGCGTTTAGTACAATGCTCTGAATACGGTAAGCGCCCAATAAATACAATCGACTGACCAGCTCGACGGTCCAGTCTCGGCAGTTGGGACGGACCATCTGTCACCCCCTACCTCTCCCCTCTAACGTCCCTCACTTCACTCTCATCGGGTCGTGGGCGGAGCCACCCGTATTTATTCACCGGCCCGGGGCTCCGGCCCCAAGGAGGCAGCCGCACGGGAACGCTCGGAAGAACCGTGCGAAGGTGGCCCCCCTGAACCCCGGCCCTTCTGCTTGGGGACAGATCATCCCACACCCCAACCTCTTCCCCCCTACGGCCCCAGCTTTCTCTCCAGGGGCCCGACGGGGCCCGCTCGTCCGTGATTAGCCGAACCCCTCTGGAATCCGCTGCTCTCTTTGGTCACGCTACGTCCTTTGGAAAGGCATTCCATCTGCTCAGCCCCCTCCCCCGCCCCCTGAGCTCTGGATGATGATATCTTTCTTTCGCTTGGTTTGGAAACTGCCCCCCGCTCCACCTCCCACGGACGGCCCCCCGCCCCGGTGCCGTGGAATTTGGGCCAAAACGATTCCGTGTTCGCCCTGTCCCACCTCCTTCGTGATTCCGAAAACTTCGATCCCGTCCCCTCTCGAGCCTACGTCTCTCCAGATCGCAGGGCTCCCGGAGCCCATCTCATGGGAAACCAGCCGAGGCCTCGAGCCCCACTGTGCTGAATGGCCACGGAGCACACCCCGCCTGGCATCAGCTGGTGCGTGCGCGTGTGGGCGTGTGCGTGTACGCGGTGGCGGGGATGGTTGCGAGGAGGGTAAACACCATCAGGGCCGTTAGACTGCTGCGGGGTTGGTTCGGGGCAGACGCCACCCACGGCCTCTCGATCCCTCAGGAGGAAGAGCACAGATCGTTTCCTCCTCTTCTCCTACAGGGGACGGTGAGCTTGCTGGGTCCTCGAGTTCCAGGATGGGAGTGGGCGCTCAAATCCCCACCCGGGGGGCTCCCGGGGCCCAATTCCAGGCGAGTGCTTTCGGCTCTCTTCTCTGTGTCACCCTCACCTTGTTTAAAGCGTGAACTGGAATGTTTGGGGCTTCGATGTCCTTCAGATCTCTCTCTGCGTCGTACTTGAGGTCGTTGGAGACGCTGAACCTGGGGGTGGCAGTCAAGCACGGCACTGTGACCTCCCCGGGCCCGAGGCTCCTCGGGCCCGGGAACGGCAAATGCCGAACGGCACTTTCCAGATTCCCCCCGGCCCCCACAACTCTCTGTCTCTCTCTTGCCTCTTCCGGGGGGCCAGCGGGGGTTGGCCTGTTTGGTGCTGTGCCCCAACACAGGCACTGAGAGGGATGACTACTTTGAGACCATCCAGGGTTCCTGCCCTCGGGGACCTTACCATCCCCTGGGGGAAAGAGAGACAAGCACTGAAATCCCAACAGATGAACGGATCAGAGCGCAAGAGTCTGGGGACGTAGGGGGCGGAACGCTCTCTGAGCGAGAAGGAGAAGCTCAGAGTACGACAGGGAGGCTATCGCCGAAAGGAACGGGGCACCCGTGGAGGCTGCGGTGGCCGGAGTGTCTACGGCAAAGGGGGGAGGGGGGGCTCGAGGAGGGTTACGAATGAGGGACCCCCCAGATTATGCTGGAGGAAGGCCAGGAGGTAGTAACCCCAGCAAGGGTAGGGGGACCACCCGGGGCCCGGCTCTCGCCAGCACGGAAGCAAAGGCGGGCACTCTGGTGATCTCGGCCCATCCTTCCCCGTTGAGGCTAGGGAGGCCCGCTTACCACAGAGACTTCTTTCTCCCCTTCAGGAAGTTCTCGAAGATGATCCCCGCCACCGTCCTGCCTTTCCCGACCCCGGCGCCATCTCCGATGAGGAATCCGGCCCGCTGCCCGTTGGGTAACAGGACCTCGTGTCGCTGCCAAAACCGGAAGCAGGGTGAGCCGGGGTGGGATCGGCGACCCCCAGCCCCCGACCTCCTTCAGATGAAAGGACAGATGGGCGCACCTTTCCGCCTCGGTGAACCCAACGGGTCTAGCCCGACCCTCTCCGGCTGCCATTTTAGCCTGAGGGCTTGGGGCAGGGCAGGTCTAGGTCAATCAATCAATCAATCAATGGGATTTCTTGAGCGCTTGCTGCGTGCAGAGCACTGGACTTAACACTTGGGAAAGGACAACACAACGGGGTAGGTAGACGCGATCCCCGCCCACAAGGAGCTTTCCGACTGGAGGGGGACACAGAGGCTAAAATCAATTACCGACTATTTTTTTTTTAAATGGCACTTGTTACGCGCTCACTACATGCTGGGCACCGTACTGAGTGCCGGGGTAGATACAACCAAATCACGTTGGACGCAGCCCGCCTCCCCCCCCTCCCCCCCCCCCCCCCAAAACGGGACTCGGTCTGAATCACCATTTTATAGATGAGGGAACTGAGGCACGGAGAAGTGAAGTGACTTGCCCAAGGTCACACAGCAGACAAGCGGCAGAGCCAGGAACAGAACCCAGGTCCTTCTGACTCCCAGACCCGTGCTCTATCCACCAGGCCACGCCGCTTCTCATTTTGTACAGGACTGCCGTGGGGCTGGGGGACAGACGCATATCGGAGGGCTTAAGGGGAACGGACCCAAGTGCCACGGACCCCAGGCCCTCATCCGAGGGCCCACCGCGACACCGTGTGATCGGCCAACCCAGCCCAACCCAGCTGGCCAGGGAGGGCGTGGGGTACCTGGCAGGCGTAAGTGATGGCTTCCAGCTGGAGTGCTGACAGTGAGCCGGTGTCAGCCGTGGCACTGGGGAGGGTGAGGCCGTAGGTGACGTCCGGAGGGGGGACGCTCGACAGGGTGCTGGTTTCCACCACGCGGTCGGGATGGTGCTTCCCAATTTTCGCTGGAAAGATGGGAACAGGTGCCACGGTCAGCCCCCTCCCCGGCTCTCGGAGGCCACGGGCCAGACCAGCTGCACAGTGTTCCCCGCCCCCGACCTTCCGCTTGGGAAACAAGGGAACAAAAGGGTGGTGTTTCCAGAGGGTGGGAAGGGGCCGCTTGAGTCCATCAGAAACCCTCTAATTTTACCACCTCTGGGGGGGCCCACCCAGCATTTGCCATTTCTGGCGGGGGGGGGGTGGCCCGCCCTCGCTCAAAGGCTCCCCAGCGTTAAACCCTGGGCCCGGCGCCACGGCCGGCAAAGAGGCCGGGCTGCCTGGGCCCAGCTGCTCTCATCGTTCATCAGTGTCAGCCAGTCAGTCGATCGCAATTATTGAACGCTTATTGTGTTCACAGCGCTGTACTAAGGTCTTGGGAGAGTACAATATGATCATAATAATGATGATGATAAGGTTGGCGTTTGTTAAGCGCTTACTATGTGCAGAGAGCACTCTTCTAAGCGCTGGGGGAGACAGAGGGTAATCAGGTTGTCCCACGTGAGGCTCACAGTCTTGATCTCCATTTTACGGATGAGGGAACCGAGGCCCAGAGAAGTCAAGTGACTTGCCCACAGTCATACAGCTGACAAGCGGCAGATCCGGGGTTTGAACCCGTGACCTCTGACTCCCAAGCCCGTGCTCGTTCCACTGAGCCACGCTAGGCCGCCCTGGGCGCCTTAGTCAGTGCAGGGGCACTGTGCTAGGCACATGGGGACATACCACAGAGGTCCAAGAAATGGCCTCTGCCCTTGAGGAGGCTACAATCCAACGGGGGAGAGACGGCTGGTTAAAAATTGCCCAACAGACCCCGGGCAAGAGCCAGAGAATCGATACAAACGATAAGATTAAAAACAATGTACTTCTTCAGCAGAGAGCCACAGGAGTGTCGACGAAGCAGAGGAGAGAGATTCGCCGGGAAGGGGCGGGGGGGAATCGGGGAATGCCTCCCGGAGGAGGTGGCCTTACAAGAGGCTTCAAAGGGGGATGTGGTCGCGTGGACCCGAGTTCCCCATAGGGCGAACGGTGTGAGCAACAGGTTTAGGGGAAGATCAACTCGGGAGGAGCCAAGAGCGTGAGCCGGGGTGGAGTGGGAGAAGAGACAGGGTCAGGCGGCACAGGGGAGAGGGAGCCGGCGGCCAGAGGACCGGGCAGGGGCGGCCAAAGGGCGAGCTGGCTGACGAGACTCACATTTGGAAGGGACGTAATCTGCGTAAGTCTCAGCGTGGCCCAGCTCCTCCGCCTCCTCGTCGTCACCTTCGTCATCATCCTCCGGCTGAGTCTGCGACTGCAACTAGAAAGGAAGGACTGGATGAGTCTAGCCAGAGCCCCTCCTCCCCCATCCTGTGGGCATACGCCTCCTCTCCGAGGTGGAGGGGAGAGGGAGAGCCACGCAGATGGGGCGAACGAGTGAATGAGAAGGAAGGGGAGGGCGAAGGGACAAGCAGAGAAGGGAAGGAGGAGAGAGGAGAGAAGTGGGGGGTGGGGGGTAGGAGGGAGGAAGAGGAAAGGGAAAGGAGAACAGCTAGCAAGATGGGAGGGGGACAAGGAGAGGAAGAGGGAGGGAGGGAGAGAAGCTATCCGTCCAGCAATCTACTGAGCGCTTACTGTATGCCCAGGACTGTACTAAGTGGTTGGGAGAGTCCAATATGACAGAATAGGAACTTCCAGTCTAAAGGTGGGGCAGAGAAGGGCTGGAGGGAGTAGGGGGAATGGGAGAGGCTCATTTTGCTCGTTGATGGCAGCTCTGGGTCAGCATTCGGTAGAGATGGAGAGGGGAGACACCGGTGGGCCCGCTGCTCTCTGGCTCCCCATCGCTACCTGACGTTCTTCAGAGAGGCGGGAGCTCTCCGGACCTGGACTCTCCAAATGGGGATATAGGGATGCCCTACATGGCTCACACACCCACAATCTGGGCCCTATTCTCGGTGGGTGGGGTGAATGAGGAGGGGTGTGTCGGGGGGGGGGGGGGAGATGGGGCCGGGGACCAGGATCAAACCCCTCTTCCTCACCTGGAAGCTTCCCAACAGTGGGGTGTTGGGGACAGCAGCAACTGAGTTGTCCAAATGGCCTGGAAATGGCCTGCTGGGAGGGAAGAGCTACAGAACAAGGAAACAAAACAATCCTGTGAAAGCAGCAGGGCCACACACGAACCCCCTCTCCAGTCCCCCCGCCCCAGTCACCGAAATCGGCCCAGGAGGAGGCTGCCAGGGTCCAGGAATGACCTCGGGGGAAGAGTGCGGGTGAGGCGGGGATCTAGGTCCGGACCCTCAGTCTACTCTACGCCTTCGGCTAAGTGGCCAAGTCGCTTAATCTCTCTGAACCTCCATTTCTTCTTCTGGGAAATGGAGATGATAATCCCTGCCTCGACCTACCTCTCGGGGAGGCGGCAAGAAATAAAAACACCCTCTCTACCTTAATACCAAAATGCAGATAGGAGTATCAGCATCATTATTCCCCCGCGCTGCTCTCTAGAAGGCAGATTCCTGGGCCGAAAGGACCAAGGGTTCTGACCCAGGAACGGTCATCCACGTGGCCCATCATTCTTAAGTCTCATTCACCGACATCTCGTGAGCACTGCGTGCAGAGCACTGAACTCGGCGCTCGGGAAAGTCCGACGGGGTGGAGTCGGTCAACGAGATCGTTGCCCGCAAGGAGTCTCCGGTCCGGAAGGTTTCTAACTTCAAATAAGACTTGAAAACCGGGGCCTGAGTGACCGCTAGGGTCATCGGGGCGCCGTCAGATTTCATATGAAAACCTCTCGGTTCCCCGGTGCTGTGGCGGGTACAGTCGTGTCAGCAGCAGCGTGGCCTGGTGGATAGAGCACGGGCCCGGGAGCCAGAAGGACCTGGGGTCTAATCCCGGCTCCGCCACTCGTCTGCTGCGTGACCTTGGGCAAGTCACTTCTCTGTGCCTCAGTTACGTCATCTGTAAAATGGGATTAAGACGATTAAGACCGTGAGCCCCATGTGGGACAGGGTGTCCAACCTGATTGGCCTGTATCTACCCCAGCGCTTAGAAGAGTGCTTGTCACACAGTAAGTGCTTAACGAGTCCCATTATTATTATTATAAGCCCAGCCTCCCAGCACCCCAACGCACCCATTCCTTCCTGAAGCCGGGTGACCACCTTTGTGTGTCCCCGCCACATCCGGGCCCGCCCTGTCCTACCGCCTCGGTGGCACCCTGCTTGGGACCTGCCGCAAGGAGGTAACCAGAGCGCCCGAACCCTGTCGGGGGACAAAAACCACCTGCACCTTGTCTTCTGGGAAGTCTCACCCCGTGATATTGTTCCCCTCTTCTTCAATGGACCCCACCGATGCCTCCGGTCCCCGAGGCAAGAGGAAATCGTGCTGTCCACTAAAAACCTGCCTGGGGCGAGCTGTCCAACAAGGAGCAAACCCGTCCCCCCCGCCCTGCCCCAGATGGCCAGTGGCTTTCGCCAAATCAGGATGTGGGCTTCGACACCGGACAAAAAGTGGCGGATCAACCCGCCCTCTCAAACTCTTCCGAGTCAAAATGATGTAAGGGGGAGCTGATTAGGAAAAACAGAAATGAGAAAGAATAAAAATGTGATCGGCAAGTAGGCCTGCGCCCCTTAGCGTTTGCCGGTGAGGTTGAACCGCTGCCAGATGCTCTCTGGGTTATCCAGGATGGGAGAATTAATTAACTGATTACGGCATTTGTTAAGCGCTACGTGCCGAACGCCGTACCGAGCTCCGGGGTAGATACGAGATTATCACGTTGGACACAGTCTCTTCTCAGACGGACAACTGGTGCCCCCTACCCCGGCAAAACCTTATGGAAGGCCCACATCTCCCCCAAGAGGCTTTCCTTGACTAAGCCCTCCTTTCCTCTTCCCTCGCTCCCTTCTGCATCACCCTGCCTTGCTCCCTTCATCCCCACTCCCAGCCCCACAGCACTTATGTACACACCTGTAATTTATTTATTTATATTAAGGTCCATCTCCCCCTCTAGACTGTAAGCTCGTTGTGGGCGGGGAATGTGTCTGTTCATTGGTATCTTGCACTCTCCCAAGCATTTAGTACAGTACTCTGCACACAGTAAGTGCCCAATAAATACGACTGACTGACCGACTGACTCCAAACGGGGCTGGCAGTCTAAGAGGGAGGGAGTTGGACCCGGACGGGCAAAGATTGGGTGGCCGGGGGGGGGGGGGGGCGGGGGGAGGGGAGCAGAGCGTGAAGCCCCCAGAGAGAGAAGGTCTTTTATTTTTGCTGCAGCCCCCTTGAGGGCTCCGGACCCTTCTGCGGAAAAAGGACTGGTTTGGGAGGCCCGGGCCTGCACCCGGCCCATACCGTTGTGTGGCTTTGGCCAAGTCACTGAACTTGGGCCTCAGCCTCTCCTGCGGTAAAATGGGAGCGGATACTGTCACCGGTTTTCCCTGGCTCACCCAGGCTTGCGACTCACAGGTCCAAGGAGGTCACTGGGAGAAGAGCGCTGGGAGCTTCAGGGGCGATTTCTAGCTCTCGTGTCTAAGTGACGACGTAATCGCGCTCCAAGCGCTAAGCTCCGGAAAAACCGCTCCCGGGAGGTGGGGGTCTGTGTGTGCGTTGGGGGGGGGGGGGGGGAGAGCTACAAGCCCCGCGGCGCCTGCCGAAACTGGGCCGTGGCCAGGACGGCCAGGCCGAGCCGAGCTCGGCCGGGCGGCCCACGTTAGACTCTAAGGCGCCCCGTGTCTGATCGGATGATCTCGCGTGCAAAGACAGGCACTTAGCACAGCTTAGTTGAGCACTTAGTAAGTACTCAACAGATAAGAGCAGTAGCGGTATTTACTGGATGCCCACTTGGGGCACCGCACTGAACTAAGCACGCAGGACGTTCGACGCTGCCCAGCTTGCAGATGCCACAGAACCGAGTGGATCTGAAGTAATCCCCCCTGCTTCTTTTGGTTTATTTATTTCTGCAGGGGGAGGAGGGGAGAGAGGGGCTACTTTTCACGTGTGGCCTGAGGGGTAGGGCTTTCTCCCGAGACAAGGCTGACTAAGGCTTTGCCCGGCTTCGTCGGGGATTCCGGAAGCACAGGGTCAGAAGCTGCTGCCTCCTGGGGATTTTTCGGTCCATCTAATGATCCCCGATTTTGTAGAACCCGTCCATCTTCCCAGAGCGCTTTCCCATCACTGATCGCGCCTGGGAGGTAGGAAGGCCCAGAGAGGTTCAGGGACCTGGCTGACGCACCCCGGCAGGCCGGGACTAAAACCTGGATCTCCTTGCCTCCCGTTTCTATTTCCTACTTGGGCAAGGGAGCGCAGACCCGGACCCCGCCAGGACGGTGGCACGGGGCTGGCAGGTGGCAGACAGGCCGGGCTTGGGTTTCCCGGGGTCTGCCCCAGCACTGAGACCCTCCCCCGCAGCCCCGAGTGCCTCTCCCGGCCCCTGCCCCACGGGGTCTTGGCCGGGGGCCCCTGAAGCCGAAGGCTACCGGGAGGATTGTGGAGGTAAGGCTTTGAGGTCCACAGAGGTGGGGTCAGCGAGTCCCGAATGCGAGGGTCGGAAGGTGGCACGGCAGGCCATTCCTTCGGGCCAGCCCGGTCCGGTTATCCTGGGGACTAGCGCTTTTCCCGGAGCCCCGGGGACCGCACGCTTCTTCTGGACGTCGTCGCCCCCCCCCCCGTCCCTCCCGCCCCGTCTGGGTCCGGCCTCAGAGCGCCCCGTGATTTCCAGCCCCGCTCGAGCCAATCCTCCGGTAGAGACGGGTCAACGCTGGAGTGCGAAAGCAGGTGTATCTGAGGACCGCGGAACAGAGCCCTTCCGACCTCGATTCATCTTTCAAAACCTGCCCGGGGCCCGGGGGGGGGGGGGTCGGGGGTCGAGGGACGGAGGAGACCCGGCCGTCACCGACCTCTACTTGGTTTTGCTGTGATGTGTTCACATCCCAGATGGTGGGCACGTGGTTGAGGCTGTCGGCGGGTAGGAAGTCGGGAGCGTCGGCGATGTCCGAGAGGGAGTCGGCGGGCGACGAGAAGAGGGAGGTGTTCGAAAGTTCATCAAGGTAAGAGGGTTCCTAAAAGGGAAGGGAGGCCCATCAGAGAACTGAAGCAGGAGGGAAGCCGGCAGAGAGATCGGGGGCAGGCCGACGCCACGGAGGGAAAGGTCCGGGCCGCCCACCGTCGCCACCAGAGCCTCAGACGACCGCGTGGAGGGGGAAGGGAAATGTCGAACACGGGAAGACGTGGTGCCCACGACCGACGGGTTTACAGGTGCCGGGCGGCCCCGGCCCGGGCCCACCCGCAGCTCGGCTAGGGTTGAACGGTCGGTTGTCGTCCCGGAGAGAGGCCGACCCCCTTCTCCATCACCCGCGCGGAGCCGGTCGGGCCGCTGGCGGTTGCCGCGACCGACCGGGAGCTGCGGGGTGAAGCCAAGCCACGCTTCTCCCTTCTTGGGGGAGGAAGGGGGCCTGCCGACGACAAGTTCCGTATCCCCTTCCAACTAAGGGTCATCTGGTCTCTCGCCATCCCGGCATTTCCAGAGCTCCCGGCCCGGCCCCGAAGTCACGAGGAGGGGGCGTTGGGGCTGCAAGTGCGAGAGCAGGGGTAAGAGGCGATGGGTGGGCTGCTCTCCTGAGACATCCCCCCCGACCCACCACCTCCAGGGGGATCACACCCACCAGGGGCACCTGGGCAGTGCTGACGGCAGCACCTTCCCCGGCTGCCATCCCCGTGCACTTTGGAGGCCATCGGCTTTCTGGGGGCGGCCGACTCTTAGGTCATCCATTTGATGAGACCTAACTGCATCTGGCTTCTTGATTCTGAGGTAGTAAATCCCGCCCCCGCCCCCTGAGAGGGCTCTGCACATAGTAAGCGCTCGATAAATACTATCGAATGAACGAGAGATTGGGGGGGGGGGGGGGGAGGGGGAATTTCCGCTCCCCGGATGGCACGGGGGTCGGGTGGGGATTCGGCAGGGCGGAGAGCAGGAGGCGGGCTTGCCCCTCCCGAACAATTCTCCTCCTTTGCCTCCAGGCTTCCCGCCGGCTCCTCAAAGCTGGGGTATGTCCCCAGCAACTGGACAGATGCCAGGGGGGATCGTCCCCATTCCGGATACGGTGCCCCAAATCCCTGGTCTTACACACCCTGCGGACCGGGCCTGCCAGCCTTTCGCTGCTCCAAGGGCCGCGGGGATTCATGGGAAAGAGCAAGCAGGAGAGGGCTGCGGAAGGGTGGGCGGGCTGGGGGGAGCGAACGGGGGTCAAGGAGCCTCCATCTGGGGTCTCCTCAGACCCCGCCGGGAGTCCGGCCCAGACGGCGGGCTGCGAGGGCGGGCGGGACCACGCTAGCCGACCGCGCTCCTGGTGGGCCGCGTCACTGACCCCCACTGGAGGCCCACCGGGGCTCGGCCGCCATCGTTCTGGCTAGGCACGGTGGCTGTGGTTTCCCTTGGGGGTTGGGAGTGGGAGGTTGGGGGGGGGGGGGGGAGGAGTAACTGACCCGGATGAGGCTCCTTCGAGCCTAGGAGACTTGGTGCTCTCTCTCTCTCTCTCTCTCTCTCTCTCTCTCGCTCTCTGAGGCCTCTCACCTTAGGCTTTCACACGCGGCCCAAATCCCACTGCCCTCTCTCTCTTCCATGCCCCAAGGGTGACTTGCTTCTCACATTCTACATGCCCCCCATGCCCTCCAGCTCCCAAATGGCCAAACCCAATCCGGTCCCCACTCCCTCGCCCGCAGGTCCCTGGGACTTGGCGGTCGGCCGGCGATCTTTACCGGCTAGCGGGGGCCCGTCCCCTCTGCCCGGGCTTTTCCGGAGCCAGCTGAGGCTCTCTGGGCCGTCCCGAAGCACCAGCCCCTCAGCCCCGGCTGTTGGCGAGGACGCAGGAAGGGAAAGTCGGACAGGGGCCCGAGGGCAAAAAAAAGACCCCGGCCCTCTCCCGACCCAGCCCTCTCCCCGCAGCGCTGGGGCCGGATTTATGAGGCAAAGACCGAGAATCCCACTCGCCATCAGCCTTGTTCCCCCCCCCCCAAAAGGGTCTCGAAAGACCGCTAACCCTAGTCAGCACCCAACTCACCCTCTGTTACCCTGCTGGGGGGCAGCCCCCTCAATGGGAACGCAGCGTCGCTCTGACGGCCCCGGTGGCCCCCGGGCAACCCGGGGACAGTTCAGCCCTGCACGGAGGCAGACCACAGAAGCGGCGGAGCTGGACTTGAGCTAGGCTCAGGCGGGCCGCCCGGCTGGCCGGGGCCGGAGGGGCCGTCTCACCCGCGCAGAAGGCCCCGGGCAACCGTTGGGATGGCAAGGGTCGGCCACCCACGGAGAGACCCGCGGCGGGGTTTGGGTCCAGGTAGGCTTTTAAATCCGACGGGCCGTGGTTTGGGTTTTGGAAAGGCCACGGCTCCGGGAGAGTCAGGAGATCCAGCTTCCGGTTCCAGCTCCGCCACTGACCTGCTGCGCGACCTCGGGCAAGTCATTTAACCTCTCCGGGCTTCCGTGTCCTCATCTGGAAAATGGGGAGAAAACCCCCACTCTCCCTTCCTCTAAGATCGAGAGCTCCACGTGGGACAGGGACCGTGGGTCCGGTCTGCGTATCTGGGACCTTCCCCGGCCCTCGGAGCAGAGTCGGTACGCCTAGGTACGGACTGCTTAATAATTACTGGTATTATCGCTACTACCGTCATTATCGTCGCATCTTCCGGGTTGCCACTTCTCTTTTGACGCTTACTGGTCCAGTGGTCTTTTCTCCCCGGAGGCCGGGGCGGGAGAGGTGTTCTGTCTCGCCGGGCCTTGGCTCACCCCGGACCCTCGGTGGCGACCGCTGACTGACGGACAGAGAAGGCTGCTTTTCCCTTCGGGGTTCCTGGGGTTCCCGGTGGAGTGGGGGCTGGGGGGGGGGGAGGGGGGAGAAATCTGCATCCTTTCCACAAACAGAGCACTTCCCGGAAGTCGGGCGGCCGGTACGGTCCTCCGCCGACCCTGGGGAGAACGGGAAGTCCAGCTGCGAGCCCACCGCCACTCACCAGTGCGTGGACCGCACACCGTTTCCACGGAGAATCCCCTCGTCGGTGGGCGCGACAAGTGTGATTCGGGTGTGACTTCTGGCCGACGGCCATCCCTAGCGCGTCATCGACAGCGGCGTCTCAGGCCAACTCGGGGTCATCGGGTTACGAGAACAATCATCCCAGGACTCTGTCGTGCCTCGTCAGGGATCTCATTTGAGCCTCCCAGCCCGCTGAGGAGGTAGGAAGGGGCGAGGAGAGGCATTTCCGTTTTCCAGATGAGGACACCGAGGCCCAGAGAAGTTCAGCGATTCGCTTGAGGCCACGCGGCGGATCGGTGGCGGAGCCGGGCCTAGGAGCTTGGCCTCCCGGGCGCTCTTTCCGCGAGCCGGCTTCCGGTTCCCGTCCGTCGGGGCTGGCCCGCTTCCTTCACTCGTGCCACACTCGGGACGTCCGCCCCTCCCCTCCCCTCCCCGCCTCCCCCCTTCCCCCCAAATCCCCCGTGGGCCCACCGAGCTGGTCCGCGCCAGTGAGCGAAGGGCAGAGATGAAGGTGAGGGAGACTTACCTAGAGGCCGGCCCCTGCAGCCCGTACACCCGGACCTGCCACTCGGCCGCCGAGACCTGTGGGCTCGGGCCGGGGCCTGGGGGGGGGGGGGGGGGGGGGGTGTCCTACATGCAGTCCCCAGGGAGGTCTCTAGTTTCTACTGCAGGGCGGCCATCCTCGTCCTGCAGAAGGACACACAGGTGGCGGGCAGGTGGCCGCCCTCCCCTCAGGTCAGAGTAGCGCTGAGCGGGGCCAGGGCAGGCGGGGGCCGGGATGGGGGGGGCGGGGCGGAGGGGCGAGGGGAGGGGCGGCCTCGGGGCGGGCCGGGGCCGGGCCCTGGCTGATACTTACCCTAGGTATCCCAGCGGCGGTGTCCCTCTCGTTCGCTCCCTCATTCACCCATTCATTCATCCAACGCAGCGCCAGCCAGCCCACTTTTCCTGCACCTGACTAGTCCCCGTATATCCTGACACTTACTGGCTGACCTAACCTGGAACTTTCACTGGGGGCACCCGGGGGGCCGGGGGGGGGGGGGAGGCGGGGGGGGGGGAGGGAATCGGGTGGGGGGGGGGAGGTCAGGGGGCGGGTCTCTAGACTTACCCTTGGGGGCGAGCGAGGACCACGTGTAGGAGGGTCCGCTTGCCATGCCCCTCCTCTGCTAGCTGATATCCTGAGGCTGTCGCCTTAAACCCACCAACCTCGAGGCCGCCCACTCCTGGAAGACGAGAGTCCAGTCTTGCCCCTGCATGTACTAGGCCAGCTGAGACGACCGCTGCTGTACAGAATACGGGGGAGTTGATCTCAACTCAAAAGCAAAGCACAGTCTGCTCCCCCAAATCGAGCCCGGGTGACCAAGGCAACACCGGGGCCCCCTCTTTCCCGGGTACAGCCAAGGAACGACAGCTTTCCTCCCCGGGCGCGAGGCGGTTTTGGGACACATCCTCGTTTCGGGAGGCGGGGGGGTGGTCCCGAGAGCTTCGGCGGCACTCTCGGTCCGCACGCCTCCCCGTGTCCTGCCCCGGCGGTGAGCTCGAGAACGAGCGAATCCCGTCGCCCCTAAAGGGGACCCTACCCCTTCCTCCCTCCCCTCTCCTTGCCACGGCCCACCGGGCAGGCCGCCTCGTTCACCCTGCCGCGGGTCTGGGAGAAAAGGGTCCCCACGGAGACCGGGGCGGGAGGGCCCGGCTTGGCTCGGTGGCCGAGGACGGCGAAACTGCCTCCCGCGGAAGAGGAGGCTTCTTTCTGCAAACCGCGACCCGACAGGCGCTGGGCGAGGGGAGGGAATCAGTCAGTCGACCGATCCATCGATCGACCGGTCGGCCGAAGCCGAGGCCCGGTAGAGGCCCAGCGGGGGCAACGGAATCGACGGATCGAGATCGTGGCCCGGTAGAGGCTGGGTGGGGAAGGGAGGGCTCGGGAGGGCTCGAGGGACGAGAGGGGGTTAGCCAGTCCGGCTGCAAGGGGCTGAAGCGACAGCTCCGATTCCATTCGATCTCGGGGCTCCCCTCGAGAAACTGCTGGAAACTGGGCGAGCGTAAGTTATCGAGCGAGAGCGAGTCCCCTGGGGCGGCCTCTTAATGAATAACCGGCTCGAAAGCCTGTTCCTGCTCCATCCCCTGTTCGCTTATTAACCGGGCTCCCCCCAACCCCTCCCATTCCAAGCAGAAGCACAGCTGGAAAGTCACATGAGGCACTTGTGGGAAGCAGGAGGATGGGGGGGACGGGGTGGACAGGGAGGCGGGAGGCCAACGTGGATGACACACGGCGATCCCAGCGGCAAGAGCCAACGGGGGTTGGGAGGGCATCTGCCCGCGAGAGGGCGAGCGGGGCCCGGGCGCGCCCCCGGCCTGCGTGCACGCGTGTGCAGGCGGGGCAGTTGGGCCCATGTGTGGCCGTGTGCACGCGCGCCCAGCTGCAGCTTGTTTTTCTCTAAAATCCCAACGGGCCCAGAACCAAGTCAGGGCCCAGCTCGCAGTGAATCACTCTGGGCGGCAGAGACGTGAGGGGAGAGGGCGAACCAAGACGTGTTGCCAACGGGGCGGCCGGGGGCCGAGGCCGGTCCCAGGAGGCTCTCCGGGCGACTCTGTTAAGGGATCGGCGGGGAGGGGAAGGCGCCGGGGGGCAGGTACCTGCCCCGGCCCGCCCGGGGCCCCAGAGCTCCGCTCTCCCTCGGTTCCCGGCCTAAGCCGTTGGGACCCATCGGGGACCTGACCCTCCGACGGATGGGTCCGGGGGATTTGGCGTTTTCCACGCTTTTCCCACGTTCTCCCATGGCTTGGCCGCGTTCCGCGGAGCTCTGAACCAAGAGGATATCCCTGGATTCCCACAGCTGCTGTTTTTCTTTTCCCCGACTCTGGACTCCCACTTTTCCCCTCCCCCTCGCTCAAAATAACAGCCAGTCCTCCCCTTCTTCCTGGAAGTCCCTGCCCCTCTAGCCCGCTCCACGGCTTTGGGAGGCACACGCGAGGACGGCGATAGTGACGGTGTGAAAAAAACGGCGGCGGGGCGTCTTCCTCTTCCTCCTCCCCCCACTGAGATTCAACAAGTGCTAGAGAGGCTAAAGATGGCCCAAGACCATCCGGAGAGCCCCGGGGAACTGCTGGCCCTCGGGAGGGTGGCGCAGAGTGTTGCTCGTCATCTCCCCGCCCGTGGCCCGTTCCAGGTTTCCGTCCCCCTCCGCCTTTTCGGATCCCAGACCGCGGGTCCAACCCCAGGCCAGGAAAGCCAGGTCCGGGTCGGCCACGTCGGAGCCCCACGGGGGAGTTTCGGGGAGGCCTTTAAAGCTGGCTTTCCCAAGAATGCCCTTTCCAAGCTCTACCACGAAGCCCCTCTCCTCCCCACCCGGAAAGAAGGCCTCCCTCTGACCCAACGAGACATCCTACTGCCTTCTAAAGGACGGTGGTGGGGAAGCGGGGCGGGGGCTGGGGCGAGATCAGGATCCCAACGGCATACGCTCAGCAGAGTCGGAGCACGGTCCCGGGTGCTTCCATCAGTTGGAGGACGGACAAGTCACAGTCCTGGCTTCGGAGGAACTCTTGGGCAAACCGAGAAGACAGGGCGGGCCCAAATTCAGAAGCGTCAAATTAGAGGTAGAGCACGGGGGCCAGAGACAGAGAACAGAAAATGGAGGCGACGAGGGCAAGTAACAGAAACAGATGCAGAATTTACGGAGGAATGCATAAAGCGGGGGAGCGGTTCGGGGGCAATCCGGGAAGGCTTTCTGGAGGAGGAGAGTGTTTTTAGTTTCTGTCCCCGTTCCGAAATGCGGAAAGGGGACCCGGCAGTGGCCTGCTAAGGAATCCCCTCGGGGAGAGAGTGAGGGGGTCTGACAGACAGACCCGCTCTCCACCCACCGTCCGTCCCAGGTCCCGCGCAGTGCCTTGCTTTGCCTTTCCCAACTGGTTATTCGGGGGTGGAGGGGGGCACGCACCTGCGCATTCTGCTCTTAGGAGCACCTCGGGACCAGGAGAGCGGAGAGGGTGGCCGGGAGGGCAAGGGAACGGAGGGGAGGAGCCGGGGCTTCCGGAGGTTACGAGGCCAGACCGACTCCGCTGCGGATCCCGGTGAAAATGGGGGAAACCAACCCCCAGATCAGACTCGGCTCCTTTCTTGGGGGACTCCCCAATCTACTGCCTCCGGGAAGGAGACGGAGAAGTTAGGCTGGGGCTCGGGGATCCTTCCTCCACAAGCTTTGGGTTCAGGAGCAGCACGGCCCAGTGGAAAGAGCGCGGATTTGGGAGTCAGAGGACCTGCGTTCTCATCCCGGCTCCACCGCTTGCCCGCTGGGTGACCCCTGGGCGAGTCGCTTCGCTTCTCGGCGCCTCAGTTTCCTCATCTACACAAAGGGGATTCAATACCCGTTCTCCCTTCTACTTGGATTGTGAGCCCCCTGTGGGGCAGGGACTGTGTCCCACCTGATTAGCTTCTATCTACTCCAGCGCTTAGAACAGCACGTGACACACAGTGAGCGCTTAACCAGTACGATAGTAACAACAATAACCAAAAAAATGATCCTCTTTAACGCCCAGTGCCCGGCACAAACAAATCGGATCGAGCCACTCGGGTTCCCGGGTGAAATGGAGGCTGAGACGGGACAGAGAAGGGCGACCGCGAGACTCAAGGTGGGGGAGCTGCTTCCCCGGGGAAAGAGCCCGGAAAGGCTAAGCCTCCTCCCTCCGAAAGACGCAGGGCGAGAGGGGACCTGACTGAGGCTCACGGAAGCATGAACGGGGTGGAAAAGTGGCCCTGGGATGAGGGCACCGCCCCCCTCCCCCCCCCCGTGGGCGCTGCCGGGTGGCAGGGTCAGAAGAGGAAAGGAAACCCTGTTTCACTCAGTGGGAGGTTTTAGTTACGGGAGCTGCACGCCCCGAAACATCTGCGGGGACCGGAGGACTTGAGCGAGCTCCGCAGGTCCGAGGTCCTCGCCGGGAAAGTCAGGCCCGTTGAGGGGAGGCGTCTATCCTAGCCGTGAGGATGGGTGTCCAGCCGGGCAACCGACCCACGGTTCCGGGGCCGCCGGAGAGCCCCGGGCCGGATGGCCCCACTGACGGCCCGCGGCTCCCGGTTTTCGGCTACTCTAGTCCCCGGGATTCCTTGGCGACAGGGAGAGCACCCGCGGAAGCGGAGAGAGACCAAGAGGAGAGCCCGTGGAGAAGTGCCAAGCAGGGGGCGAGGGGGAGGACAGGCTTAGCGTTTATGCGCCCGGTGGCCGTTTCTCAATGCGCTTGGGAGTCTGGGGGGGGGTGGGGGGGGGGGCGGAGGGCAGAGACCCTGGAAGGGTCGACCGGAAGGAGGGCCCGACGGCCCGTCGCCCGAAGCGCCGTGCCCCCGCCCCTATGGGAAAGGTAACTGGCTAACGGCTGGCTTTACTGGAAGTCCAGGCTTCCTCAAAAGGGCCGGCGGATGCGCCGCCCGGCCACTACCTCCGCGCTCTTCTCGTACATCAGCGCTCGCATCGGGGCTTTAAAGGAAAGGAGGACCAGACCTCTCTCCCAGACGGCTGATGCCTTGGCAGATCAAACTGTCATTCTCGATTACGGCTGACCCGACCCATAAAATCCCGATAATTGATCGCTTCCCAGCTCAGGATGGCTGAGCCCGGAGGGCCCCTTCCCCCGCCCCTCCCCCAGCCCCCCGCCAGCCCTCACTTTGGAGCGGAAGGGCTTTCAGCGTGACGAATGTAAAACGTGCAGGGGGTCGGGACCCAAAGGCGGAGGGCCCGCGGGGCTGCCACCCGGCTCCTTCCCCTAACCTCCGGCCGCTGAACCGATTCCGGTGGCTCCCGCGGCAGCAGACCGTTGCTCACGAAGAGCCTGAGGGGACCAAATCCCCTGCGCTGGCTCGCTCGCACCCAGAAACGTTCCCCAGAGCAGGAACCGAGATCCGTTGGCAAACCGAGCGTGACCCCGGGAGAGGCGGCGCAGCCTCAGCTCGGAAGGGGATCCCGGCCGACCTGACCCTCCGGGGGGCCGGGCCGCTTTGGGGGCCCCGGACGGCTCTCTGTCCTCCGGGCCCCGGGGCCCCTCCAGCCGCCGCTCCCTCCTCCCGTCCCCACCCCGGCCACCCGGGACAAACGGACCCGCGGAGGCCAGTGGGCCCAGAGGAAGGGGACGGTGGGGAAAAGGAGGGGAGGGTTTCGACCGACTCTCTTCCCTCCCCAAGGCTCCTGACCGATAGGCGGGCTCCAGGCCGTGTCGCCCGGTCCCCTGGGCTGGCGGGAATTCCCGAGTTCAGCCGAGAAGACCTCCACAACCGGGCCTCTCCGGATACGGGCACTGGCTGACGGTCCCACCCGCTAAGAGACGCCGTCTACCTGGCTCCGGCTGGCTCCCCCGGCCTCCCCTGGCTCCCCCCAGCTCTCTAAGGAAAGAAGAAGAGAGGCAGGGTTACCTTGTTGAGCGCCGAGAACTGTAACCAGAACTGCGTCTGGGACATTTTTAAACGGCACGCGACCCAGTGCAACAGCAGCCACGGGACTCGCAGCGGAGAAAAATCCTCATTTAGGACAGCGGCCGCCGGGGACGGAGGCAGGGAGGGAGGGACCGGGAGAGGGGGCGAGTGCAGACGTGCACGGGCATTTAGGTAAAATTGGCCCTCAGAAGAAAGAGGAGAGGAAAAGTGAAATGAGTGGGGAGCCAGAAAAAAAAAAAATGAAGAGATCTGTCTCGGGCAACAGGGAGGGCTGCTTCCAGCCGGAGGAGATTTGCATACGCTCCTCGCTGTTCAGTCATTTAGCTGCCGCGCTTACTTCCTCTAAGTCCCGAGGCTGACTTTCAGGAAATGATGCCGGCTTGGTAAGTCAGTGAAATTACTGGCAGTATGATGAGAATTACTGTATGTGGTGTAATTTAGCCACAGATACACTGTAAACAAAGCTGAACTCCTCGATGGGCTTTGATTTCACACGGGGCGGAAATTCAGCCTCTCTGGCTACCCGGCCACTGTTCAATCGGCCCGTCCCCCACCCCTCTCTGATCCAGGCACAGCACACCAGCTGCTTTCCTGTTATTCGTTTTCCCTTTTCTTGGCGATCCGGGGGTTCGGGAAAATAAGGCCCGCCGCGGCTGAGCTGAGGGTGCTACCCCGGGGGGGGCGGGGAGGGGCGGGGGGCGGTGTGTCCCACGACCCAAGCCGAGCCTTGCCCTCCCCTGCCCAGCAGTTGCCACCCCTCGCGCAGGGCTCGAGGGGACAAAGGGCAAGGCCGAAGGGGAGCCGGCCAGGAAACCGGTCTCTGTAAAGTCACTCCCTTAAAGGAGTGTGGCCACGAAGCCACGGGTCCTCTTTTTGTCTTGCCTCTGCCCCCCACCTGGCTACTGGCCCCGGCCTCTTGGGAGGTGGGGGGGGGGCAATCTGGCATCCCTTCAAGTGGGGGACTCTGACAGGTCCCGGGGAGGATTCCCCCCCACCGCTCCCCACCCCGAACAGCTCCACAGAGATTCCCTGCCCAGATCCTGTGCTGAAGCAAGCCGTTTCCCTAGCTCCCAGGCTGCAGTGAGTCACAGAGATTCCCGCCCGGCGGTCCCCTTGCAGGGGCCACGCCTCTGCCCCCACTTTGCCCTCTTAGAGCAGATCAGCTCCTCATCAGGCTGCTGGCGAGGGCCCCCCCTGAATGGCAAATTTAAAAAAGAGGGGAGGGGGAGAGAAAAGAAAAAA
The DNA here is from genome assembly GCF_004115215.2 of Ornithorhynchus anatinus. Taxonomy (NCBI): domain Eukaryota; kingdom Metazoa; phylum Chordata; class Mammalia; order Monotremata; family Ornithorhynchidae; genus Ornithorhynchus; species Ornithorhynchus anatinus. Next base: position 106,593,394 of record NC_041749.1, read on the forward strand.
ACCAAAAACCACAAAAACTTTTGCCCAACACCCAAATCCGACGCCGCCTGGCCGGGATGGGCCGGGCCGGGCCGGGCCGGGCCGGGCCGGGCCGAGCCGGGCCAGCTTTCGTACGGGGCGAGTCGCCGGGGCTGAGTGGCAGAGACGATGACAGATGGAAATCCCAAGTGGCTGACCGCCCCTTAGACCCAGACAGGTCGGAGGCTTTGGGGGATATCTCTCGGCCTGCGGCACGGGGGTGGATTCGGGGCAACCAGGGTGGCTGGAAAAAATTCCTGCCCAATGGAAGCCCATGGCATCTGAGAAACGCCACCCAATTTCCCTCGCCAAGCCCAGCTGCGGGGGCAGAGGATGGAGGGCACATCCCCAGCCTCCCTTACCTTCACCTACCATCTTTTCTTTTTCTATTTTCTCATGGCATCTCTTAAGTGCTTACTACGTACCAGGCACTGAACCAAGCCCTGGGGTCGATTCAAGCGAAGCGGGTTGGACGCGGTCCACGCCCCACGTGGGGCTCCAAGTCTTAACCCCCATTTTACGGACGAGGGAACTGAGGCACAGAGAAGTGAAGTGACTTGCCCAAGTTCACCCAGCAGCCAAGGGGCAGAGCCAGGACTGGAACCCACGACCTTCCCAGGCCCGTGCTCTTTCCATCAGGCCACGCTGCTTCTCACCTTTCAACTACTATTTCATTCACGACTGCTCTTTCCCTCACTAAATCTCAAAGACACCGGCTCCGAGGGGGGTGACGGGGGCTCCTGCCTTTCCTCTCATAGGGGTTCCAACTTGGGGGGGGGGGGGGAGGAGGAGGAGGAGTGCGCGTACGTGCGAGGGGGCGTGACTCCGCCGTTCCCACCCCCTCGGCCTTCCCACTCCCAGCCTCGCTCCTCCCCGGGGGCTTCCAGTACGGTGCCTTGCACACAGTAAGCGCTTAAATCCTAGTACTGGAGAGAGATGAGAGCCGTCTCGCAGGGTTGAAGAGATGACAGATCGGGCCTTTCCGACCCCTCGGCTCTTCCGAGCCCGCCCGCCGCTCCCCGCTATCCTGTCCGGCTCGTTCTCCCCACCGCCTCATCCCCCGCTGCAGCCAACGGGAACTGTGGCCACCTGGGACGGGTGCGAACGCTTCAATCCTCGGGAGGCTGGGGGCCGAGGAGCCAATGCTCTCCCCTGGAGGGCTGCCCCGTTAGTTGAGCCTAGCCAGCCCCTCCGGGCTCTACCTCCCCACCCCCCTCCTTCCATCAAGATTCCAGGCCGACGCGGATCCTAAGCTGCTCGGCCTCGCTCCGGATCGGCAGCCTGGGACATTACTTCTGACGTGGGGAGGGGCGGAGGAGGAGGAGGAGGAGATGGTGGAGGAGGAGGAGGAGGAGGAGGAGGAAAATAACCAACCACTTTCTCTTGCTGGCAGACTGCCACCTGAGAAATCTGTCTTCCCGTCAGGGGGTTTGGCCGTCCGAGAACTGGAAGAGGATGGCTGTTGCAGTGGCATCTGCCCGGTGGGGAAGGAGCAGGGTGGGGAGAGGGAGGAGAGGGAGGAGAGGGAGTCCAACTACTACTCATCCCTCTGCCTCCAAGCACTGTACTCTCCCAGTGCTTAGTACCGTGCCTAGTACGCACTGAATATCACTGATCGATTCATTTTTTTTTTTTTCTTTCTTAACTCCAGGGAGAGCCCTGTCCCCGCAGTCAACCCCCCGGAGCCACGGTGGGCCCAACTCTCTCCTCTCTGGCTTGGAGACCACCTGTTGCAGCTGAAGTCTTTCTGTCTGTTCTTCCTGCTGAGGAAGCGAGGCTGGCCGGTGGGGCGGGGGAGGGGAAGAGTCCCGGAGTCACAGGAATGCGCTGACCACCGGACATTTCCCCAGCTGCTCCTCGCACTCACGCTGGAGCCGTGCATCAGCAGCTAGCCAGACTGCTTCGAAAGAGGACTCGGCCGGGGAGACCGTGCGGCCCGGCAACAAAATAAGGACCTTTTACCTGATTGCAAAATGTGCCGCTGGCAGCCACCCTGTCTCTGGCCTTCCAGGAACCTCTCGATTTAGGGAGGGTGGGGAGGGGGGAGAGGGTATCAACCCCGAGGGTCTCGCTCCCACGGCGGCGGCTACTTGCAGAGTAGGCGGTCTAATCGCCGCTCCCTCTGGGCACTGGCCGTAAAGCTAAAGGCGAAGGAAAGCTACAAAGCGAAGTGAGACTTTGCGGGTGGGGAGGAGGAAGTTAGGAGAGAACATGGGGGCGGGAGGGGGACCGACCCGCCCATCGACACCAATATAGGTACTGGGGAAGAGCCAACCAGATTATAACGATGAACTATTTCAGAACCAGAAGATAGAAAAACTGCGTTGGGGCAGAGACGGGCCACGGGTGGGTGGAGGGAGAGCCCTCTGTCCCTGGAAGAGCAGCGGAACGGAACAGGGGAGAAAGGAGGGAGGGAGGAAGGCGTGGGAGTTTGGCCCGAGGGAGGTGGGCACGGGGTCAGGCCCAGTGGGGTGTGCCAGGGCAAAAAGAGGACTCAACAAAAACCCCTTTGCGGTGACAGCTTTGCATTTTGAGCCAAGGGGTGAACTTGGGAGAGACTGAGAAGCACAGACCCAGTTGTGAGGTGGACTCCCACACGCACACCCGGTGGACACGGAGGCACACGTGGAAAGCGATCGGGGTTCGGCGGGGAGGCCAGGGAGGGCCAGGCAGCCCCAAAGGCTGTGGGGCCACGGAGGCCGTGGAGATCCGGGCCGGGGCCATTTATCTGTTTATCTGATGCGTTTTTTCTTCAGGTTTTCAGTCTCCCATCGCATCGAGATCACCGCACCAACTGGCAGAGCCCCAGGTTTTCAGCCTTTCTTTTCTCTCCCGCTCTCGGTGGGCCTCTCCGCGTCAGCTGTCCCTCTCTGACCTAGAAAGCGGCGCTTGGCTTCTGCCTCTGTTCCTCAAGCGGAGGCTGACCGGCCCACCAACCTCGGGCTAGCACTAGATGACTCCCGGGGTTCCCCAAGGCCAAAGGAAAAAAAGGGCCGCCTGACGTTCTGTGACCCGCCCGTTTCCCAAGGCTGTTTTTCAAACCGAACGCAGACTACGATCATTTACTCCCCACCTCCAGCGGCCTCATCATTCTTTCCATAAGATCGTGCGCCTCAATTCTCTTCTCCCAGTCAAAAAGCCCTCCAGAGCAACGGGCCAGGCTCCGGGCGCTCCCAGAACGCAGGCCGACTGAGAAGAGGGTGCTGCCTGTCCTGATTCGGATGTCCTTGGGTGGGTGGGGGGGGGCGGGGGGAGGGGGTGGCCCCGCTTCAGGCTAAGTGGCCGAACGACCTCAGCAGTCTCGACTGGGCACCTGCGGGGTGCAGAGCGCACTCTGAGGTGCGCTTGAGGGACGATGAACTAGTCAGAAGATACTCTCCGTGCCCCCGTCGAGTCTACCCGCTGCCGGACGGGCCCTCGTTCATCTGGAGAGATGCAGGCTGAGGAGGGGCAGGGCTGAAGTCTAGAAGATCCCCAAGGATGTGGACAGGGCAAACCCGGATTTACCCCTCCCCACCCCTGTAGTACCATTTCCACTCTGTCATTTGTTTCAATGTCTGTCTCCGTCTACCAGCTCTACTGCACTGTCCTCTCCCAAGCGCTTAGTCGCCAAAGGCAGCGCTCGAATCAGTATCATGACCGATAAGCCGGTTTCCTTCTGACTCCCCATGGGCTAAATGTGATTGGGAGCCAGTACGTGATAAACCACTCGGAGATGGGCTCGGGGTGGGCCCGACAGGGTTTCAGTCGAGAGCGAACCGCCCAAATGGACGACAGAGTTGGGGCTTAACCACCGTCTAATCCCCCTTCCCAGCATCCTAAAATGGCGGGGGGATCACCTTGAGAGAGGGAGATACAAATAGGGGAACCAATAACCCTGCAGGCACCAAGATATTTTCCTCCATCAACTCTGCCAAACCTGGTACCTCTCCCCAACTCAGAGCCCTCCAAGAGAGTCACCTCTTCCGAGAAGCCGCCTCCAATCAGCAGCCCCCACCATCCACTTGAATCAGCTCGCTCCTATCGGCCACCTTGGCGCTCGTGTCTGTGCTCTGCCCGTTTCTCACTCGAGCTCGCGGGTTTTCATCGCTCGTGGTGAAAATACTCTTCCGCCCATTGCGTGTCCGACCATCTGTGTCCGCTCAGCGCCCTCACTGGACCGCCCGCCTCTTGAGGGCTGAGACGAAGTCTCCGTCCGCTAAGCGACTATCCCAGTTGGTGCTCGGGACAACTGTAGGCCACGAAAGCGGGGGCTGTGGCGGCCCCCCGAGCACCCTCGCACGTCATCCGAGAAAAGACGCTCCTAAACAACGGCGTTACGTTTGGCCATCTCTGCAGATGCGATTTACATCCTTTCGAGGGTGGCAATATTTCTGGGAATCACCCAGAGGACAGTGCTCGACCTCCATTTACCGGTACAGTGCCCTGCACGCAGTCAGCGCTCAATAAATCCGACTGAATGAATGAATGGCGTGAGGAGGAAATTACCAAAAAACCCCCTCTCCCCCCTGCCATAAAGGCACCTCGATAGCCAAACATCCATAGCTACGGATCCTACAGGTGATACGTTAAGACTCCTCTTACCTCACGACAGCCCGCTGACCGCCGAGCAGAGGGCCCGGCTCCGAGAGGTCCCCGGGGGCCGGTGCCCCTCGGTTGCCACCTGTGGGCGAGGCGGCCGTTCCCGTCCCGGCCATCCTTCCTCGCGTCAAACTAAACCTCCCTGCCGTTGACTTCGAGGCACTGAACTGGCTCGTCCCCTCCTACCTCACCTCCCCGATCCTCCTATTACAACCCAGCCCTGCATACATCGCTCCTCTGACACCAACCTATCTCAATCTCGTCCGCCTCACTGCCGGTCCCCGGCCCACGCCCCGTCTCTGGCCTGGAACTCCCTCTCCCTTCGTATCCGGCAGACCGGCCCTCTCCCCATCTTCGGGGCCTTATTAAAGTTACATTTCCGCCGGGAGGCCTTCGCCAACTGAGCCCTCCCTCCTGCATCACCTAGGCACGTGGATCTGTACCCATTAAGCACTTGATAATCGCCCCACCCGAAGCCCCACCGCATTTACGTACAGACCCATCTGTAATTTATTTTAATGTCATCCTCCCCCTCTAGTCTGCGAACTCCCTGCGGGCAGGGATTGTGTCTCCCGATTCTCTTGTACTGTGCTCTCCCACGCGCTTATTTAGTACAGCCCCCTGCGTTCCATAAATACCACCGATCGTGGGACTGATTACCCCCTCGAAACGCCGGCTCTCCCCTCAGCTTCCCGCCCGGACCACGAGAAGTTGGCGCCACGACCGCACCGGGAGCATCGTCCTACCTAGCCGGACAAGACCGACGGGGAGGGGAACAAGTCATTCTGCCTTACACGAATGGGAAATTAAAAGGAGGAACCCTCCCATAGCCAGCCAGCAGCTATAATTAGCCCAGGGCCTCTAGGGGAGGAAAAGGGAGGGGTGGCTTGACTGCCAGCACGGTGACCTGACCCGAATCAATGCCGTGGCAGAGGAAATGAATGGTCGGCTGCTAGTGCCAGGGGCCCCGGAAGCCGGGGCCCGCTCTCTCATTCTGGTTGGGACTCCAGGTCGCCTCCGGGAGCCAGGTGAGCAGAAAGGGAGAGCGACGGCGGATGGACGAGGTCCGATCCCGGTGGCCTGGCCCGAAGGGTGATCCCGCTTGAAGGCTTTTCAGAGCCTCCTCTTTCTCTCTTCCCTTCCACCGGAGATTCACCCGCTCCATTTCCGCAGGCAGTTGGGTCTGGGGCCGGATTCTTGTCGATCGATCCATCGGTTTGACCGACGGAGCACCTACTGCGTGCAGGGGGACCGCGCTCGATTGTGGGGAGGGAAATAAGGTAAGAGAACTAAAAGACACGGTCCGTGCCCTCGGGGAACTTACGAACGGCGGGGGGGGGGAGACGCAAGCGGATGTTCACGCAGAAGGGAATCGTGTCGAGGCAGTCGTGTCGGACTTGGCCCCCGCGCCACGTGAGGATCAGAGTCTAAGTAGGAGGGGGAACAGGCATCGAATCCCCATTTTACAGATGGGGACGCTGAGGCCCGGCGTGAAGAGGTGAAATGACTTGCCCAAGGTCACGCAGCAGGAGGGCGGAAGAGCTGGGATTAGAACCCGGGTCCTCCCCTTTCCACTAGATCACACCGCTCCTTAAAGCAATATGACCCGGAGCGCTACAGGCAGCTGAAAGTGCAGAGACAGCAGCGTGGCTCCCCGGAAAGAGCCCGGGCTTGGGAGTCAGGTCATGGGTTCGAATCCCGGCTCTGCCACTTGGCAGCTGTGCGACCGTGGGCAAGTCGCTTCACTTCTCTCTGCCTCAGTTACCTCAACTGTAAAATGGGGATTGAGACTGTGAGTCTCATGTGGGACAAGCTGAATACCCTGTAGACCCCAGCGCTTAGAACAGTGCTCTGCACATAGTAAGCGCTTAACAAATACCGACATTATTATTATTATTATTACTACGGAGTAAGTACGGTGCCTTTTCGTACACGGGAGGTGATCGGTGAATACCGTTGGCTGACCGACCGCTGAGGCAGGAGTTGAGAGGCTACATCTGGGGAGAAGACGAATGAATAGGGGAAGGCCTCCTGGAGGAGGCAGGATTTCAGAAGAGTTGTGCAGACGGGGAGCGCTGCGGTCAGGCAGATTTCAAGGGGGAGGGAGCACCGGGCGGGGGGAAGGGGGGCCAGCAAGGGGTCGGAGGTGGGAGAGGTGAGAATGAGACACAGCGAGAAGGGGAGCTTGAGAGCAAGCTGGGGTGTGGTGGGAGAATTACCCTCCCGCCGCTTCAAAGCCTTATTGAATAATAATAGTAATAATAATATGGGTATCTGTTAGGCGCTTACTATGTGCAGAGCACTGTTCTAAGCGCAGGGGTAGATACAGGGTAATCAGGTCGTCCCACATGAGGCTCACGATCTTAATCCCCATTTTACAGATGAACTGAGGCCCAGAGAAGTGAAGTGACTCGCCCACAGTCACACAGCCGCCAAGGGGCAGCGCCGGGATCCGAACCCGTGACCGCGGGCTCCCAAGCCCGTGCTCTTTCCGCTGAGCCACGCTGCTTCTCTGAAGGCACATCTCCTCCAAAAGGCCTTCCCTAAGTCCTTTTCTCCTTTGCTTCAACTCCCTTTTGCGTCGCCCTGACTTTCTCCCTTTAATCATCCCCCCTTCCCAGCCCCACAGCACTTACGTTTCTATCCGTAATTTATTTACATATGTTAACGTCTGACTCTCCCTCTAGACTGCAAGCTCGCCGTGGACAGGGAACACGTCCCTTATACTGTTCTCTCCCAAGAGCTCAGTACAGTGCTCTGCACACAGTAAGCGCTCAATAAATACGACCGACCGACCGACCGACCGGCCTACTGAGAAGAACCGATCACTGTCGGGGAGCGAACGGCCGTCGTGTGCCTTCACGCTTCCGTTCGACGCGGAGAGCCAAGGAGAGCCAGTGGAGCTTTCGGAGGAGTCGGGAGTCAAGTGCGGAATGACCTCGTAGGAAAACATTCCGGGAAGAGGGAGGCCGGTGTGGAGGCGGACACCCGAGTCTTGCCGGGCCCTGACAAGCACCTGGACCAGAGCGCCGGCATCTGGATGGTGAGCAAGGGGGACAGGAACGGGAACCGTGGCGGAGGAAAGAGTGGCCGCAGGATACGGCGGCAGCCTGAAGGTGAGAAGCGAAAGAGGGTGACGAGTCGCGTATGACTATACCGAGGCCGTGGAGACGCGCGAGAGGGCGACTGTGTCGCCCGGGGCGGGGAGGTGGAAGAGCGGGTTGGGGAGGGAGGGTGAGGAGTTCGGGTTTAGACCTACGGAGTCCGAGGTGCCGGGGGGTGTCCGAGACAGGCTGCCCCGGAAGCAAAAGGAAAGGCGACATTACGTAGAGGCTAGATTTGGGGGGGGTCACCTCCACGGAGGCGGGAGCTGAAACCATGGGAGTGGACGAGCTCTCCCGGGTGGAGTGAGCGTAACCGAGAAGAGTGTCTGCTGTGTACCGAGCGCTGTACTAAGCACTTGGGGGAGTACAATACAACGCCGTCCCCTGCCCGTGAGGAGCTTACGGTCTAGAGGAGGAGCTTGAAAAGAGCCTCGAGGGACACCCAGGGTGGGATGGGGCGGGTAGAGAGGCGCAAGAGGAGCCAGCAAAAGAGACAAGGAGGGAAGAGGAGAACCAGGAGCCGACTCTGTCGGGAAAAGCGAGGGCGGGCAGCGTTTCCAGGAGAAGGCAGCAGTCGAGAGCGTCGAAGGCGGCCGAGCGGTCCGAGGGGATTAGGACAGAGTCCGGTCCGTTAAATCTGGCGAGGAGGGGGTATCGGTGACCTTGGAGAGCGCCGTCTCAGCGCTCGGCGAAGGGAGGCGAAGCCAGATGATAACGAAGCGAGGAGGGAGTGGGAGCGCAGGGAGCACAGGCCGTGGGTGCATTCAACCCGATCCAGGAGTTCGGACGGGAACGGGGGTGGGGAAACGGGGCGAGAGCTGGACGGCAGGCTGGGGTTGGCAGGGGGCTTTTTTTTTTTTTTTTGTAGTCTGGGGAGATTTCGCCGCGGTTGAAGGGGGGGGGGGAGCCTCGGAGGGCGAGCGATCGAAGACGGTGCCACTAAGGAGGTAGGAAAGTTGAGCGGGGATGGGGTCGGAGGGGAGCAGATCCAAAACCCTCCCTTAAGAGATGGCTGGGAGGGAAGGGGAAACGGACAGGGCGGGAGGAGAGGGTTGGGGGTGGCCAGGGAGGCGCTCATACCCGAGGCTTTCCACTTCACCGACGGAGTAATCGGCGAGATCATCGGGGCGAGAAGGGCCAGGGCGGAGGGAGGGATCTAAAGCTCTGGAATGGCCGGTGGGGGGCAAAGGGCACGGGAGTCACCGAGGGAGAAGGAATGTCGCTGAGCCAAGCGACGGTGAATCTGAAGAGGCAGAGGTTGGCCCGGTGTCCGGATTTCTGCCAACTGCCCCATCTTCAGGGCCCATCTTCAGAGCCCTTCTGAAAGCACAGCTCCTCCGGGAGGCCTTCCTGGATTCGTCTCTCATCCCCCCCCCCCCCCCACTGCCGCTTTAGCACTTCTACATCACCTGGGCACTTGGGTAACTCGCCCCCTGCCCCCGCCACGGGACTCCTGTCCAGACCTTTAAACTTGGGTGCTTCCCCCTACCTGGAATCGTGCGTATACCTACGATTCCATTTATCGTGATGGTATGGACGCCTACTCGTTTTGCTCTGTTGTCTGTCTCCCCCGTTTAGACCGTGAGCCCGCTGTTGGGCAGGGATGGTCTCTATCTGCTGCCGAACTGTACGCTCCAAGCGCTTAGTACAGTGCTGTGCTCACAGCGAGCGCTCGATAAATACGACCGGATGAATGAACCGATGATGGTACCAGTCTCCCTGGCTAGACGATAATAGTAATAATAATGACGGTATTTGTTAAGCGCTTACTGTGTGCCGAGCGCCGTTCTAAGCCCGGGGTAGACACGATAATAATAATAATAATAATAACGTTGGTATCGGTTAAGCGCTTACTACGTGCAGAGCACTATTCTAAGCGCTGGGGTAGATACAGGGTCATCAGGTCGTCCCACGTGAGGCTCACCGTCTTCATCCCCATTTTACAGACGAAGTAACTGAGGCACAGAGAAGTTAAGTGACTTGCCCACAGTCACGCTGCTGACAAGTGGCGGAGCCGGGATTCGAGCCCGTGACAGGGCCATCGGGTCGTCCCGGGTGGGGCTCACGGTCTTCATCCCCATTTTACAGACGAAGTAACTGAGGCACAGAGAAGTTAAGTGACTTGCCCACAGTCACGCAGCTGACAAGTGGCGGAGCCGGGATTCGAGCCCGTGACCCCTGCCTCCCGAGCCCGTGACAGGGTCATCGGGTTGTCCCGGGTGGGGCTCACGGTCTTCATCCCCATTTTACAGGTGAGGGAACTGTGGCACAGAGAAGCAGAGCGGCTCGGCCAAGGTCACACAGCAGATAAGCGGCGGAGCCGGGACTAGAACCCCACGTCCCCTGACTCCCAAGCCCGGGCTCTCGCCACTAAACCACGCTGCTTCTCTAAGCCCCTGGAAGCCCCTTAAAGGGCGGGGATCGCGTCTACCGCGTCTACACGGGACGGCGGGGGACCAAAGCCGGAGATAGCGGGAGCAGCACTCGAGCGCCCGGTGGTGCGGCACGCCGTACCGTGCGTTTGGGAAGTACGGGATGGCAGAGGGACCCGTCCGTCCCCCCCCCCCCCCCCCCCCCCAGGGAGCGTACCCTACTAACGGGGAAGACACATGGGACTCTTGGTCCGGGATCAGACCCGGGTTCAGTAGCGGGTTCTCGAGCTTTGGCAGCAGCAGCGGTATTTACGGAGCCTCTGCCTCGCGCCCAGCGTTGGCCTGGGGCCCCGGGAACGGACGGCAGAAATAAAGGAGGCAGTTCCTACCCTCCGGCAGCTGACAATCTACCGGGGGAGACAAGCGGATCCAACGAAAGGTCAGACAACTGCCGAGAGAATAAGTACACAACGATACACGCGATAAGAACAAAAGCCCCGAAGCAGCTGAACAATCAACAACTAGTCACGGGGGCCAAGGTGGTTGATGGGATGACATGACCAGGAAGCCTCCTGGGTGGGGGGGGGGGGGGGGGGCGGGGGGGTGATTTTTTTCTTTTTACAAAGCTTTGAAGACGGGGGAGGGGTGGGAGGGATGTGGTTCGGCTGACTAAACTCTAAACCGAAGACTTAGACTGTACGTTCGTCGTGGGCAGGGAACGTGCCTACCGACTCCGTCGCGTCGTACTCTCCCAGGCGCTTGCTACAGTGCTCTGCACACACACGGTAAGCGCTCAGTAAATACTATCGATGGATTTAAGGAGGGAAGGCGTTGGATGCTGGGGGGAGCGTCCGAGCAGCGAGCGGGCCGGACCCAGGACAGCCGCCAACGAGGTCCAGTTAGCTTTACTGGGAGGAGCTAAGAGGGCAAGCCGACGTGAAGCCAGGGAAGGGACACTTTAGAGGGAGACGGCATTTTTTTACGGTATCTGTTACGCGCTCGCTATGTGCCGGGCACCGAGTAGATATAAGCTAATCAGGTTGGACAGAGTCCCCGTCCCACGCGGGGCTTACGGCTCTTAATCCCCATTTTACCAGATGAGGAAACTGAGACACGGAGAAGCGAAGGGCCTCGCCCGGGGTCACGCGGCAGACGAGTGTCCGAGCCGGGATCGGAGGTTTCGGGAAGGCACACGCATCCTCTGCTCAGGAACCTTTCCCAACGGCTCCTCCTCCTCCTCTTCTTCTTACCGTTCACAAAACCAACCGCCGTCTGCTGTTGGGATGCTTCGGCCGTACCCTCCCCCGGTGCCGCCCTCTGGGGCCGGAACGTAATCGCCGGCCGCGAAAGCTGTCTGTCTGAAACTGGACCAGGCGGCCCACGTGACTGGTTAACCAATGGATCGTCCACAGATATCAATAACCCGAGCAAACCTCTGGGCGCGGAGCGGCCGGGGCGGGGGGAGTCTCTGAGGTTTCTTATTCCAGGAAGCCTTGATTTCACACAACGCCAAGTCCGAGCAAATCTGATCACAGCTGCACTGACCTGTTTGCAACGGGCTCCACCAAGGACCGAGCCTTCTAAAACACAGACATCTACGCAGTGTGGAGTGTGTGCATTTTTGAGACAGTGACTAGAGTGTTCGGGGGGTTTTGGTTTTGGGGTTATTCTTTTTTCTGTTGGGTCTTTTTTTTTTTTTTTTTTTTTTCAGATTCAGAACACCAGGAAACTGCAGGGGACACTGGATGCAAATGGGGACCGTAATGTTCAGGGTTGAATACGCGGTCAAGAGCTTTGCATCACAAGTTGTGTGAAAAGTGTCTTTAAAGGGAAGGCTTGAAATAAATGCTCGTAGCGTGATTTATTGTGATTTGCATGACCAGCATCCCGCCCTCTGATCGGGGATATAAACTCTTAGCCAATGGAGCATCTTAGCAGAAGCCAGGAGACCTCCACATTTCATGGGGGGGGTGGGGGGGGGGATGGGCACAGAGGCCAATATGCTTTCATCACCATCAGCATCTTTAATTACCCCTTACAAAAGCTCATCGGGTACGGAAGCCCCCGTGCTGGGGGGGTGGGGAGGGAGAGAACAAACAGTCCCTGCCCTCTCGTTGAGGCGATGGGGCAGGCACAGGCACTACTCTGGGAGAGGGGAAGGAACGGCATCGAGAAGACAGAAGGGTGGCCCAACAGTAAGCGGGGTGCCTTATCGGACCCCACATATCCAAGCCCGGTCACTCCCTTCCCCCGACCTTGGCTCGCCTTGCCTCCTTCCGCTCGGTCCCGGGGCCGAATCCCCCGCTCACTCGCCACCGGGGGCTCCTCTAGCCGCATCCTTGATCTGCCCCGTCTCCAGGCGCCCCCGCTCCTCCCTTCTCTGAGGCGATCGGCAACTGGTGGCTAAACCCCCCCCTCCGCGTCTGTTGCTTCGACCAGGCTGCTCCCTGCCCTCTGGGGCTCCCCGTGTCATTCCCAGATCCGACAGAAGCCCCCCGGGTTTTTGGGCTTCTGTGCTGTCCACTGAGCCCCAGACCCTACCCAATCCCAAACCCGGGGGGGGGGGGGGGACGGGGACGGGGGACAATGGGCTGACTTTGTCTAGTCCTGGTGACAGCAAGCGCGCGCGCGCACACACGCAGTTACCCAGGCGGGGAGAGGGGCAGGCAGCTGCAGCCCAGGGACGGGGTCACGCGTGGGATAGGGCCGCAGAAAAGCGGGCCGGGCTCGGGCCTGTCGGGGGAGCCCTTGCTTCAGACTTCCACTTATGAGACCAGGGGAAGGGCCTGTCACCCCAAGCAGCAGTTGAGCAACCAGCCAAGAACAGAACCAAGGGTCCCGTCCCCCCGTCCCCGTCCCCGCCCCCGAGCCCCGCACCGCTCCACGCGCCCACCTAGATAAGCACCGTTCAGGGGCGGCTGCAGCCAGGCACTGTACTAAGCGCTGGGGTGGACACAAGCAAATCGAATTGGACACAGTCCGTGTCCCACACGGGGCTGCCAGTCCTAATGCCCATTTTACAGATGAGGTAACCGAGGCCCGGAGAACTGAAGTGACCGGTCACACTGGTGGCGGAGCCCAGATCAGAACCCGGGTCCCTCTGACTCCCAGGCCCATTCTCTATCCACTCGGCCACGCTGCTTCCTTGCGCTTGGGGCGACCCTCTGGCCCGTCTCTATGGAAAGCACTGCTCGTGGCCCACCTCTTCCAGGAAGCACTCCCCGATTAACCCCTCCAAAGCTCCCACAGTCCACTCTGAACCCTCCATCTCTGTCCACGCCTGGGTCTCCACGGGCACGTCGACGTTGACTCCGCCCCGGGGGTCCGCCGCGGCACCCCCGCTCCAGTTCCATCTCGGAGGGCGAGCGGGGAGGCGAGGAGACGGCTCGCCCAGATCCCGGGTCGCGGGCACAGCGGCGCGGCTCCCCGAGGGGCCTCGGCCGAGACCGGCTTACCCCGTGATCGGGGGAGGAGGCCGCGAGATTCTGAGATACGACAAGACGAGGCCGGGCCGGGAGAAGGACCCGGTGGCCGGAGACGCCGCGCGGGGGGGGGGGGGGGGGGGGGCCTCTCTTCGGCCGAATGAAATCTTTCAGCCCCGGGGTCGACTCGCCGGATCGGAAGCAGACCCCGGCCCGGGAGGTGGCTTGGGTTTCGGTTTTGAGATGACATGGCAGCGGCCCTCGGTTAGCACTTACTCTGAGCGGCATTAACTTCGCCCACAGAAGGTCACCGCCCACCAGACTTCCACCTGGGGGCACCTGGCCATAGCTCCGCTGGCTCAACTCACAGCCAGCGCCTCCCAACGCCCCCTCCGCCCCCGACACTCACGCATCGCACCAACAGTCCCGAGGGGGAAGGGCGAACGCGGCCAGGACCTACACACACGGCGAGAGCGGTTAATAACGGTGATGACGACGGGATCGGTTAAGCGCTCGCTACGTGCCAGGCGCCGGGGTGGATAGAAGCGGAACCGAGTTGGACTCAGTCCCTGTCCCGCGTAGGGCTCACAGCCTCCGCCCCCAGTCTACGGATGAGGGAACCGAGGCCCAGAGAAGTGACGTGACTTGCCCAAGGTCACACAGCAGACGGGTGGCGGAGCCGGGATTAGGATCCATGACCTTCTGACTCCCAGGTCCGGGCTCCATCCCCCGCTCCGTGCGCATGACGATAACGTTTGCACGCGGTAAGCGCTTACCAGGTGCAAGAGCACCGTTCTAAGCGCTGGGGTAGATACGGGGTCATCGGGTTGCCCCGCGTGAGGCTCGCAGTTAATGCCCGTTGTCCAGAGAAGCGAAGTGACTCGCCCACAGTCACACAGCTGACAAGTGGCAGAGCCGGGAGTCGAACCCACGACCTCCGACTCCCAAGCCCGGGCTCTTTCCACTGAGCCGCGCCGCTTCCCAATGGCACACGGGTGCCCGGGACGCAGGAGCTTCCTGGCCAACCGTGAGGCGGGGCCAAGCGACTGCCCCAGTGTTCCTTGGGCGTCCCGGAGAACCGCTGGCAGGCGGACCCCAGGCTGACCCGAGGGCGGCCCAGCCAAACCACCCAGCTCTCGCCCCATCTACCGCTCCCGGCCAGATTCCGCGAGTCGGTCGTCTCCTTCTGCTGCCCTCGCCCCCTTTCCTCCGCCTCCCCTCCCGGATCCTCCGCGATCCAGCTTCCGCCCCCCTCCGCTCCGCCGAGACCACGCCCTCCGTGGTCACCCACGATCTCCTCCTCGCCCAATCTAACGGATATCTCCCCTCCCTGCTGCCACTTCAGCACTTCCGCATCACCCGCACCCGCACGCCAACACGCACGCTTGCTCCCCAGATCGAGCGGCCGTTCGGCGGTATCGACCGGGCGCTCGCCGTGCTCTAGTTCGTCTACTGTTCTCTACCAAGTGCTGGGGAGAGCGCTCCACCCAGAGTAGATGCCCGATGAATACGACTGTTTCGACGGATGGATCGGTTCCAGAGACGGGGAGGCGCGAAAGGCAGAAAACGTCTGCCGTCACCGCACCCGTTCATCCCACAGGGAACGCGGACCGGGACCGGCGGCTCCGGGCAGCTCGGAGGGACCGGGTGACGGGGACCCCGCCGGCCCCCCGTCACGGCGGTCGGCGACGGACCGTCTAACGTTCCTCTCTTCTACCCCTGTCCCTAATCTACTGTCGTGTCCGTCACCCCCGGAGACCGCAGGCGCCTCGTGGGCAGGGATCGTCGCGTCTCCTGACTCCGCTTTAGTGTACCCTCCCAGGTGTTCAGCGCGGAAGCAGCGCGGCTCAGTGGAAAGAGCACGGGCTGGGGACTCCCGGGGTCATGGGTTCGAATCCCAGCTCTGCCGCCTGTCAGCTGTGTGACTTCGGGCAAGTGACTTGACTGCTCTGTGCCTCGGTTCCCTCGACTGTAAAACGGGGATGAAGGCTGCGCGCCCCACACGGGACAACCTAACGACCTCGTATCCTCCCCCGCGCCTAGAACGGTGCTTCGCGCACAGTAAGCGCTTAACAAATGCCATCGTCACTATTATTATTACAGAGCTCTGCACACAGCCCTCAGTAAATACCACCGGCTGATTGCAAACTCTCCCTCCAGTGACCCAGCCGTTCCAAACCCCTCGAACCCGCTACTTTCGGCTTCTGGGCCTCTTCGGCGTCCCCGGCGGTGCGGTTCAGAGGCCGACGCGGGATCCGCGGTCCCGGCGGGGCGTGGGGGCGCGGCGCTTAACGGTTGCGGCGGCGCCCTCGCCTCCGTGCCTCTCTTTCCATACTCCAAGACCGCCGTCCCCCTCCTGGAACGCAGCGAGCCGGGCGGCTCCGGCCTCAGCGCTCGACTCCCCGTTTTCACCACTGTCCGAGGCTCTGCCGCACGGCTTCCCAGGGGAGTGAGTTCCACGTGTGCTTTCCCCCTCGCTGGGTGGACAAGTGTCTCCTCGGGTTCCCTCTGAATCTGCCTCCTCCCCTACATGCCCGTACAGCCGCCCCCCGCCAATCCTCCCCGACACACTCACGCATCCACGCACGGACACACCCCCCGCCCCCCGATGGGGTCCTGGTGCCGTGGGGTCTGGGGCCCGCCAGCTCCACGTCTTCCCTGCCTGCCCCCTCCGCGGAGCCCGCGTCTTTCCAGAATAATGAATAATAGCGTTGGCATCTGTTAAGCGCTCACTCCGTGCGCGGCACCGTTCTAAGCGCTGGGGCGAACGCGGGGCAGTCGGGTTGTCCCGCGGGAGGCTCGCGGTGGATCCCCATTTTCCGGACGAGGTCAGCGAGGCACCGAGAGGTGGCTTGCCCACAGCCTCACGGCCGGCGGGGGGCCGGGATTCGAACCCATGACCTCCGACTCCCAAGCCCGGGCTCTAAACGCTATGGAGTCCCAGTTCTTTCCTACACAGTAACTGGGTAGCAGTGATGCCGGTTTGGCCCGGTATGACCCGGTGCCCTGTACGGGGTAACAATAATGATATCTGTTAAACGCTTACTACGCGCTAGGCACTGCTCAAAGCGCTGGGGGCAGGTCCAAGACAAATGGGTTGGACATAGTCCCTTCACCACACGGGGCTCACGGTGCTGATCCCCATTTTCCAGATGAGGGGACTGAGGCACCGAGAAGGGAGGTGACTTGCCCACAGTCTCACGGCCGACGAGGGGCGGGGGCCGGGATTCGAACCCGTGACCCCGGACTCCCAAAACCCGGGCTCCTTCCACTGAGCCACGCTGCAACAGCGCTAACCATTCCAGGGCGTCCTCTCCAGAAGCCAGCCCGTCCCGCCCCGCGCCCATCCCGGCCGCCCATCCCCGGACCGGTCCGGCTCCACTGTCGCCTTCGCCCCACCCGGCGACCGGAACTGCACCCGGGGCTCCCGGGGAGGGCAAACCTACAGCGGTGTAGGTTTCCAGAACGGCAAAACCGGGCCACGGGTTTTTGCTTCTCCCTGGCCCGGCCACGCCGGTCTTCGGGGTCTCTAGCCGGGCCGGGGGGGGGGTGTGCCTCGCGGGGGGCCACCCCTAAGGGTCCCAGCGACCTAAAGCAGATTCGCTTCCTGTGGCCTGGAAGGGCTGTACGGCCCCCAAATATTCCTAACAAAACCGCCTCCCGCCGGGCCGCTTCCGGCCCTCGACGCTACAGCGTTTCAGTCGCCCAGGCACTCTGCGGTAGATAAGAACAATGACGGTATTTGTTAAGCGCTCACTGTGGGCCGAGCACCGTCCTGAGCGCCGGGGGAGATACGGGGTCATCAGGCTGTCCCCCCGCGGGGCTCACATTCTTTAATCCTCGTTTTGACAGAGGAGGTCACTGAGGCCCAGAGAGTAATGATAATGTCGGTATCGGTTAAGCGCTTACTATGTGCAGAGCACCGTTCTAGGCACTGGGGTAGATACGGGGTCATCGGACTGTCCCCCGCGGGGCTCACATTTTTTTAATCCTCGTTTTTACACAGGAGGTCGCTGAGGCCCAGAGGTCACGCAGCTGACAAGTGGGAGAGGCGGGATTAGAACCCACGACCTCTGACTCCCAAGCCCGGGCTCTAGCCGCCGAGCCACGCTGCCTCAACCCCGGAAACCCCAGTACACGCAACCCCAGCTTCTCGGCAGCCGGCGGTTCGCGCGAACCCGTTTGCCGGGGCGCCCCGGGATCCGTAAGCTCCAGCCCCGACAACGTTCCACCCAACTGCGGCCTCGAGGCCCCTCCTCCCCTGTTGGGACGAGCGGGGCGAGCGGCCAGCGGAAAGAGTCTGGGCCCGGGAGACCGGGAGACCAAGTACCTTCCTTTCCTTTTTTTTTTTTTTTTCCTTTTACGGTATCTGTTCAGCACCCGCTTTGCGCGAGGCACTGTACCAGGCACTGGGGTAGACACAAGCTAATCAGCGTCTCACACGGGACTCACAGTCCCAATCCCCATCTTGGAGATGAGGTAACGGAGGCCCAGGGGAGTCAGGCGACTTGCCCACGGTCACCCAGCAGACGGGTGGCGGAGCCGGGATTAGAACCCAGGCCCTTCTGACTCCGAGGCCCTCGCTCTATCCACCGGGCCACGCCGTTCGAATCGCGGCTCCGCCGCTTCTCCGCTGCGGGACCGTGGGCGAGTCACTTCGCTTCTCCGGGTCTCAGTCTCCCCGTCTGAACAACGAGGGCCTTCGGCCCCGTGAGACCGTGAGCTACATGGGTCAGTCGGTCAGTGGTATTCACCGAGCGCTTACTGTGCGCAGAGCACCATCCCAAGCCCTTGGGAGAGGACGACAGGACAAGCAGCAGACACATTCCTGGTCCACGGCGGCGTGGCTCAGCGAAAGGAGCCCGGGCCGGGGAGTCGGAGGTCATGGGTTCCAATCCTGGCTCCGCCGCTGGTCAGCCGTGTGACTTCGGGCAAGTCGCTTAACTTCCCTGTGCCCCAGTTACCTCGGAGTAAAATGGGCATTGAGACTGGGAGCCCCACGTGGGACAACCTGATCGCCCTGTGTCCTCCCAGGGCTTAGGACGGTGCTCTGCACACAGTAAGCGCTTAACAGGTGCCATCGTTATCACCTGGCCCGATCGTATCGTGCTGTAACTTCCTCCCGGGCTTGGTAGAGTGCTCGGCACACAGTAAGCGCTTGAACGCCCCAGTGATCCCTGATATTCTTGTTACCGCTATCGGGGGCTTCTCAGACTCTCCCGCCCTCCCTGAATAGAAATAAAATAAATGGCGGCATCTGTTAAGCGCTTACTACGCGCAGAGCACCGTTCTAAGCGCCGGGGGACACCAGGCGATCGGGTCGCCCCACGTGGGGCTCACGGCTTTAATCCCCACTTCCCAGATGAGGTCACCGAGGCCCAGAGAAGTGAAGCGCCTTGCCCGAAGTCACACAGCCGGCAGGCGGCGGGGCCGGGATTAGAACCCACGACCTCTGCCTCCCAAGCCCGGGCTCTTACCACCGAGCCGCGCTAATATGCTGAACCGGGCTCTGCGGGCCATCTTTCTGGTTCTTCCTTTAACCTCCGACTCTAACCTCGGGGTTCCCGCTCTCCCATCTCACCCCATCCCACTTGCAGCCTCGCATTCCGGCTCCTCCGCCCTGGCCAGGCCCCCGCGGGGACAGAGCCGTCGCGAGCTCCGGGGGGGATGCGAGTGGGGGGCCGGCAGCCCCCAGCTCAAGAGGCCGCCTCCGCCGCTCCCCTCCCCCCGCGGCCAGCCGCAACACGTTGCTGCCTCCATCCCCTCGGCACCAGCCGGGGCGGCAGGGCCAGGCCGCGAGCCGGCAGATGGGAAAGGGTGGGACGAGGGTGGGGGGGGTGGGGGGGGTGGAGGGGCTGTTAACGGTTAGAACGGAAGGTTAAGGAGAAACCGACAGACAAGATACCACCCAGCACAGTTCGGCCAAAACGACCGGGACCACCGGGAACAGAGGGGGCGGGGCGGGGGGGAGGGAAGTGCTGCGGGGAGGGTGACGCCGTTCACCTAATTCAGAAGCAGCTCCAGACCGGCAGGCTCCGGCCGGCAACGCGGGCAGAGTCGCCGAGCCGGTGGGTGACTGAGTCGTCCTGGGGTTACGGCCAGGGGACCGAATCGCTTCGCGTTCCGCTCTACGCTTTAGGGGTGGGGCTGGATTTCTCAGGATCTCTTCCCGAGAGCCCGCGACGGAGAGACGTAGCACCGACGTTCGGACGCGACGCCGAGTTCATTTAACGCGCGACGGACGGGGGTCGCCGTATACAGGACGGATGGGAACGTCGCGCTGCTTCCCCGGAGTTTACGGCCGGAACTTACAGCACGCGGGGCGCCGGGGAAGACGGCCCCACGATACGGCCACCCCGTTCGACCAACACCCGCCGCCTCGATACGGCAGGGTCACGCCTGAATCGTGACGTGACGAAATACTGCCGGGCGAACGTACTTCTGGGGTTGGGTCCCGCCGGCCCCCCGCTGTCAATTAATCCGCCAATCAGCGGTACTTCTTGAGTGCTGACTGTGGGAAGCGCCCCCGTACCGCTGAGCGGCCGGGAGAGGCCAGCCCACCCGAGTCGGTAGACCTGATGTTGGCGTTTGTTAAGCGCTTACTAGGTGCCGAGCACTGTTCCGACCGCTGGGGTAGACGCGGGGGAATCGGGCTGTGCCACGTGGGGCTCACGGTCTTCATCCCCATTTTACAGATGAGGTGACTGAGGCCCAGGGAAGGGAAGTGACCCGCCCACGGTCGGGCAGCTGACAAGCGGCCGAGCCGGGATTCGAACCCATGACCTCGGACGCCAAAGCCCGGGCCCTTTCCACTGAGCCACGCTGCTTCTCCTAGCCTGATCCCTGCCCGCAAGGAGCTTCCCATCTGGAGGAGACTACGGCAGAGGTCTCTGGCTGACCATTGGGTTTCACCAGGAGGGACCTCGGGAGGATGAGGACGGGCGGGGGGGGGGGGGGGGAAGGTGGTTGGAGGCACGAACTGGGGGGCGATGGGGGCAAGGAGAAGTGAAGAAAGGAAGGGATGGGAGCCCCTACAAGATTCGCCAGCTGTTCCAACCTCTCGGCCAACCCCCTGTCCCCTCAACCTTTGATTGTATCTGATGCATAACACAATCATAATAATGGTGGTATTTGCTCAGCGCTTACTATGTGCGGAGCGCTGTTCTGAGCGCTGGGGGAGATACAGGGTCATCGGGTCGCCCCACGTGAGGCTCACAGTTGGATCCCCATTTTACAGATGAGGTCACTGAGGCGCAGAGAGGTGACCTGCCCACAGTCACGCGGCTGACGAGGGGCAGAGCCGGCGTCCGAACCCATGAGCTCCGACTCCCAAGCCCGGCCTCTAGACTCTACGGAGTCCTGGCTCTTTCCTATACGGCAACTCAGTATCGGTAACGCCAGCCTGCCCCGGTATTACCCGGTGCCCGGTACGGGGTAACAATAACGACATCTGTTAAGCGCCTACTATGCGCTAGGCACCGCTCTAAGCGCTGGGGCAGGGAGAGGATAACTGGGCTGGACACTGCCCCTTTACCACACGGGGCTCACGGTGCTAATCCCCATTTTCCAGAGGAGGGAACTGAGGCACAGAGAAGCGAAGTGACTTGCTCAGGGTCACCCAGCAGACAGGTGGCGGAGCCGGGATCAGAACCCAGTACCTCCTGACTTGCAGACCCATGCCCTCTCTACTAGGCCACGGTGGAGTGGGCCACTACTCCGCCTGCGGCACGGTCCGAGGACCCTGGGGTCGGGGTGGGGGGAGGAAAGTTCCAATCTCTGTCGTTCATCCAGTTGGACTGATGGAGTGCTGACCGTGTGCAGGGCGCCGTAATGAGCGCTGGGGAAAGTACGCTAACAACAAGGACCTAACAACCCTCTAATAACGGGGGACACCGCAGGCGTCGACTGACAGATATACACTCTGAAATGAGCCCTGGGCCCCGCCCCACTCCAGTCACTAATAGGAGCGAAGGCCTGTCTGGTCACGGGTTCGACTCCCGGCTCTGCCGCCCGTCAGCTGTGCGACCGCGGGCAAGTCACTTCACTTCTCTGCGCCTCAGTGACCTCATCCGGAGAACGGGGATTAACTGCGAGCCTCGCGCGGGACACCCCGATGACCCTGCATCTCCCCCAGCGCTCACAACGGCGCTCCGCACACAGTGAGCGCTTAACCAACGCCGGCGTTATCATCGGGCGCTTCCCCCCGGATCGGCTCCGAGGAGGACGCCATCCTCTAGACCCTACGCTCGTTGCGGGCCGGGAAGGTGTCTGTCGATGGCTTTACTGAACTCTCCCAAGCGCTCAGCACGGTGCTTCGCGCACAGCGAGCGCTCCGTAAGTACGACTGGGTGAACGAATGAAGCCGGCTCAGCGCCCAGAGCGGAAGAGGCTGGACGTCGTACTCTCCCACACGCTTAGTACAGTGCTCTGCTCCGGGTAAGTGCACGATCGATCCATAAATCTATCGTACTGACGGAGGGCTTTTACTGCGCGCAGAGCGCCGCGAATACGACGGACGGTCCGGCTGGCCAGGCGAGTAGCTCCGACCGTGGGAGGGGGGGTGCGGGTTTAGCGGCGCGGGCTTCTGCGGAGCAGACGTGAGTCTTCGGTTTCAGGACCGTAAGGAGAGAGAAAGCAGCGTGGCCCGGTGGAAGGAGCCCGGGCGTGGGAGCCAGAGGACGCGGGTTCTAAAC
This sequence comes from Ornithorhynchus anatinus, assembly GCF_004115215.2. NCBI lineage: Eukaryota > Metazoa > Chordata > Mammalia > Monotremata > Ornithorhynchidae > Ornithorhynchus > Ornithorhynchus anatinus. Next base: position 106,615,584 of record NC_041749.1, read on the forward strand.
CCGGCGCCGCCGCTTGCCGGCTGCGGGACTGCGGGCAAGCCCCTTCACTTCTCTGGGCCTCAGTCACGGCGTCCGTGAAATGGGGATCGAGACCGCGGGCCCCACGCGGGACGACCTGATCGCCTCCCGTCTACCCGAGTGCTCAGAACAGCGCTCCCCCCGAGTAGACCGGAAGCCCGTCAGAGGGCGGGGGCCGTCTCTATCTGTTACCGACTGGTACATTCCAAGCGGTCGGTACGGCGCTCTGCGCATAGTAAGCGCTCAGCAAATACTATTGAGAGAAGCAGCGTGGCTCGGCGGAAAGCGCGTGGGGGCTTGGGAGTCGGGGGTCACGAGTTCGAATCCCGGCTCCGCCACTTGTCAGCTGGGTGACTGTGGGCGGGTCACTTCCCTTCTCTGGGCCTCAGTTCCCTCATCTGGAAAATGGGGGCGAAGACCGTGAGCCCCACGTGGGACAACCCGATTCCCCCGCGTCCGCCCCGGGCGCTTAGAACGGTGCTCTGCACGTAGTAGGCGCTTAACGGATACCGACGTTATTATTATTACTGAATGAATGACAGAACGGCACACACAGTAAAGCGCTTAACAGATACCATCTCTGTTTTAAAGGCGAAGAAACGGCTTTCGCCTTTCAGGAATTCAGCACGCTGCACCCCCTAGCCAAGCCAGAAGCCCGTGTAGAGGGGCCGGGCCGGGGAGGGGAGGGCCGGGCCGGAAGCTGCTCGGAGGCTAAGTCCCGCAGAGGGAGAAGGGCCATTGTGGGTGGAAGGGTGGCGCTGCACGGCGTTGCAACTGTGGTATCTGCTAAGCGCTCACTACGCGCCAAGCACTGTTCTAAGCGCTGGGGGCTACGAGGCGATCGGGTGGTCCCACGTGGGGCTCACGGTCTTAATCCCCATTTTCCAGAGGAGGTCACCGAGGCACAGAGAAGTGAAGCGACCTGCCCGAAGCCGCCCAGCTGGCAAGCGGCGGAGCCGGGAGTAGAACCCACGACCATCTGCCTCCCGAGCCCGGGCTCTTTCCACTGAGCCCCGCTGCTTCTCTAGGGCCTGGCCTTCGGACCTCAGCGACCCTGGCCGGGTTTTTCCGGACAGGCCACGAATCGGTCTACGACCGGTACTTACCGGGCGCTCACTGCGGGCAGGGCACTGGACCGAACACCCGGGAGAGTACAGTACGACAGTGCCGGTAGGCGGCGTTCCCCGCCCACGGGGAGTCGACGGACATTCATATAAATCAGTCGATCGGGGATGGGGACCCGAGGGCCGAGGGTGGGGTGAATAAAAGGTACAGATCCAAGGACAGGGGTGACGCAGAGCTACAAGGGAGAAGTAATGAACAAGTGGACTCTACACGCACGCCAAAGAGATGCGCCTTTCAAGCCACAGACCAAGGGGTGTTCCGCTTCGGTGCCCGTCTCCCCGCGAGGCCGGGAATCCACCTAATAGCGATAACGATGACGGTGTCAAGCGCTCACAACGCGCTACAGTACAGACTTCTCTCTGCTGCCCGGATCGTCTTCCCACGGGAGCATTCGGGACTCGTGGCCCCGCTCCTCCAAAGACCCCAGGGGTGGCCCGTCCACCTCCGCGAACGAACCCTCCTCACCGTTGGCTTGAAAGCACTCCACCACCTTCACTCCCTCCCACCTCGCCTCGCTTCTCTCCTTCTGCAGCCCGGCCCGGACGCTTCGCTCCCCCGGAGGTGCGCAGCGTGGCTCGGCGGAAAGAGCCCGGGCTCGGGAGGCCGAGGTCGCGGGTTCGAATGCCGGCCCGGCCCCTTGTCAGCTGTGTGACTTGTGGGCGAGCCACCTGACTTCTCTGGGCCTCAGTTACCTCATCCGGAAGGTGGGGACGAAGACCGCGAGCCTCACGCGGGACAACCTGATGACCCCGTATCTACCCCAGCGCCCAGAACAGCGCTCTGCCCACGGTAAGCGCTCAATCAACACCAACATAAAAAAGAAATACCTTCTCACTACGCCTCGATCTCGTCTGTCTCGCTGCCGACCCCTAGCCCGCGTCCTGCCTCTCCCCGGCCCGGAACGGCCTCCCTCCTCAGATCCGACGATTCCTCTCCCCTCCTTCAAAGCCTTCTTGGAGTCTCATCTCCTCCAAGAGGCCTTCCCAGACGAAGCCCCGCTTTTTCCTCCTCTCCCACTGCCTTCTGCGCCGCCCCGACTCGCTTCCTTTGCCGTTTCCCCCTCCCGGCCCCCACGGCGCTTGCGTACGTTAGCGCGGTGCTCTGCGCACAGCAGGTGTTCGGTAAATACGAACGAACGGACGAACGTGCCAAGCACCGTACTGACCGCCGGGGCAGATACAAGCGAATCGAGTCGGGCACGGTCCCCGTCCCGCGGGGGGCTCACGGTCTCAATCGCCAGTTTACGGATGAGGTAGCTGAGGCCCAGAGAACTGGTGACTCGCCCAAGGTCACGGAGCGGACGAGGGGTGGAGCCGGCCTTAGAACCCGTGACCTTCTGACTCCCGGGCCCGTGCTCCATCCACTACACCACGCGGCTTCTGTGTTGTAGCGTCCTCTCCCGAGCGCTTAGCTGCGAGGTCTGAACACGGTGCACGTAATCAGCGCTCAGTAAACGCCACAATGATCAGTGGGCTGCTCTGCTCTGGAGTAACAGGGAATGACTTCATTCCAGTAGCCCCGGACCCTCCCGGGCACACCTGGCTTCTCGTCTCAACTCCACCCCCCCGGCTGACTCTCTCCTTTTCAAAAAATCACTGCCCAATTCCGGAAACGACTCCGGAAACAGGTCTGGATGGAGGGGACCCTGCCCCCCCACCCCTCCCGACCCCCTCCCCGCAACCGTTCCCGGAGGGCTCGGGCCGGGCCCACTGTTTCCCGCCCGGAGACTCTAGGGAAAGCCGGGCCGGGGGCAGTTTAGGGAGGGGGGAGGGAGTTCTTCCCTTTTCTGGAGTCCCATCGGGTGCCACGCTGGCTCAACCTTAGGCGGAAAAAGCTTTCAAGGAAAAGTTCAACCCAAGGTTAATTCTTAACCAGCGCCAACCACCGCGGCCAAGGGCGAGGGCTGCCCTGTTTGAGGTGTGGCCCGCTGGGCCCTCCGCCCCACCCTCCCGGCCGGGTCTCCCGGGCGCCTTGGGCACTGGAAACCCCAGCCGCTCCTCCACCCCCTCTTCCCTCGCCTTTCCAACGCAAGTCAGGAGGGCGGAAGTTACTTGGATAGAACACGTGACGGCAACACGTCCTCGATCCTGGAAAGGTCCCACGCCTTCACTTTCGGTCTGAGGCGCTTGGGAAAACTGGCTGGGTGGCTTCCGCCTTCCCAAGGGCATTAAATCGTGTCTCCATTCCAAGTCGGGCTCACGCCGTTCCGAGCCCACCTACCCGCCGAAACACTCCCATGTCCCGCTTGCCTCCCCCGTACACGAACCCATCGGACCGCAAGCTAGGGAAACAGCAGGAAGGGCACGGGCCTAGGAGTCAGAGGACCGGGTTCCTAAACCCGACTCTACCACCTGTCTGCTGTAGGACCTTAGGTGAGTCACTTCACTACTCTGGCCCTCGGTTTCTCCATCTGTAAAACGGGGGTTCAATCCTACTCCCTCCCTAGACCGTGAGCCCCACGTGGGACAAGGACCGTGTCCGCTCGGACGATCGTGCGTCTGCCCCAGAGCTTACTGCGGCCCATGGCCCAAAGTAAGCAGTTGAGTACCATGAAAAAAACCCAAACGACTTCGCTTCGGTTATACGCTGCCGAGCTCCCGGTACAGTGCCCTGCACCCAGTACGCCAACCCCCAGGCCACTCTGGGGAGAGGAGAGGGGGCAGGGTTAGTTCTCCGCACCCGGCAAGCGCTCAATAAGTACGGTTGATCGATAAAAGCAGAAACAAGGGTCTAGGTTTCACCCTTGCTGAGGACAGGGGGTCCGTCCCCCGTCCCCCCCCCGCCTTCCCCAGGCAGCAGGGAGATCCTAAACTCAGCAGGAGCCAAACTCCAATTTGTCCACAGGTCCCTCTATCTTGCTGTCCGTGACACGGCGGTCTGTCGCAGTTCCGGTCATCGCAACGCCATCGTCGTCGTCATCAGAATGATCACGATTACCCTACTGATGGTGGTGTTTGCTAAGCACTTACTCTGTGCCAAGCACTGGGGTGGAGCCAAGAGCATCAGGGCGCACCGTCCCGCAGGGAGCTAGCTCCAAGTCCCGGAAGGACCTGGTAGAGCCGGAGAGGGGCATCCCGGTCACCGCCTCCGTACTTAAGCACTCTCAACCATTCACGGTACTTCCGTGCGAATCAATCTGCTTGACCGCCGAAGCCCTTACTCATCCTCGTCTTTCCGTCCTCTCTTCTCTGCAACTGATTTCCCGTCTCTCTCCCCACCTACCAGACTGCAAACTCCTGTGAGCCGAGATTTATTTCTTTCTTTTTACGGTGCTTAAGTGCTCACTATGTGCCGGGCGCTGTACTAAGCGCTGGGGTAGATCATCACCGACTATATTTATTGAGCGCTTACTATGTGCGGAACACTGTACTGAGCAATTGGGAGAGGACGATACAACAGAGTTGGCAGAAATGGTCCCTGCCCACGACGAGCTTACAGTCTAGAGGACGGATACAGGATAACCGGGTCGGACCCGGTCCGTGTCCCACGGTGGGGGGTGGGGGGGGCGGTCACAGTCTTAGTACCCATTTTGCAAAATGCGAGAACTGAGGCCCAGAGAATAATAATAACAGTAATTACGGCATTTAAGCGCTTACTCTGTCCCAGGCACTGTACTGAGCACTGCAAATCAGGTTGGACACAGTCCCCGTCCCACACGGGGCTGACGGTCTCAATCCCCATTTTACAGATGAGGGAACCGAGGCACCGAGAAGTTACGCGACTCGCCCGAGGTCACACAGCAGACAAGCGGCGGAACCGGGATCAGAACCCGGGTCCTTCCGACTCCCGGACCCTTAGGCCGCGCTGCTCCTCACGATCGACCGGGGGAAAGGAGGGCCTTCGGCTTGGAGAGATGCAGGCCGGGAGGCGGGGACAGGAGGGAGTTTACAGAATCACGAAGGGCAAGGGCAAGGCAAACCGGCCCCTAGTCCGGAAGCTCCCGGTGGGCGGGGATCGTCTATACCTACCCTCTGGCAGTGTCCTCTCCCAAACGCTTAGTACAGTGCTCTGCATACCGGAAGTGCGCCATCAATACCATCCTCGGACTGATCGAACGCAGAATTACCGTTCACTAAATCCCCCAGCACCGGGGCGGGGGGGGGGGGGGGGACACCCATCGGAGATGAAGCGGGGTGGGGAGAGAAGACGGAATTCCTTCCCACGGGATGCCGTGCGGCTGAAAATATCAACGGGATCGATGGAGGCTGAACCTAGATCATGGGTGAGTGACCCAAAATGAAAACGCTAGAGGGAGAGTCAGATAACGTTCAGGGTGGGGGGTGGTCAAACTCTGGGGACGGGGGTCCAGGAGGGGACCGGACACCCCCCCCCCCCCGCCGTCACCCAGTTCCTCCGAGCGTCCCGGAGCCGAAGGCGGAGGAGATGGAGTCTTGGGCTGGGTGGGCCGTGGTTCTGGGACTCGTGGCTTCATTCTCATCCCAATTCAGGGACCGATGATAAGCCGAACAAGTCTAGGCTCCCTTTCCGACTCGGCGATTGAGAGTTCGTTTCCTCCGACTTGTTTTCATTTCAGTGGACGATAAACAAGTATGAGTCTGACAAGCCCTAACCCCGTGGCAGACATCGAGATGATTACAACCCGGGTCGGTTTGTCTTCTCACAGCAGCTCTAACTTTTCCGTCCAAAAGCTGACTTTCCCCCCACAAACCTAAGATTATCGAGTCCGGGCACTTCCTGCAAGGGTTTTTTTTTTTTTTTCAGTAGGAGCCCGGTGTCCTGGAGGGACTTTGTGGCACACGCAGCTTGGCTTTGTTTTCTACAAGTCCCCAACTCTGCCAGGACGAATCCCTAAGGACCCAGGGGACCGTGGGGCGGGCGCGGGGAGGAGAAGGGAATTCCGTGGCTGAGAGGTCCTATTCCCCACAAGAGCCGGCATGAGCTCTAACCCTGGTGCCGCTCCGTGGTCATCGTCGCTCCCGTCGGGCCGAGTCCCTGAACCTCTCCGAAGGTCAACCCTGCCGCGGGTGGAAGCGGAGGAAAGCTCGGGCGGGTCTGGTCGATGTCACGGCCAGGCTCCCAAACCACGAGGAAGCTGGCCCGATCTCTGTCGGGGGACCGACGGGTCAGGATTACCCAGGCCTCCGCGAGGCTGCAGAAAACAGGCCAGAGCGCCGTCCAGAAAAGACTCCAATAAGTTCCCCGCACCGCCCGCCCCCGCCCTGGGTCCTCTACCTTCCCAAGTGCCTTCCTAGCCTTCTTCCCTCCCCCACTTTTCTCCCTCCTGCCCCTCACATTCGATTTCCCATTTAGAGACATACCTTGCATCTTATCTTTTATCTAGATTTTCCCACAGCTACTTCCTGTGACTTTCTGGTTAGGTTGCCATGGAAATCTATGTTTGCGTGAACTCTGGTTTGGCTACAGGCACGTTCCTTGCCTAGTGACACAACGCTTAAGAAGGACAATCGTGGGGGGGGGGGGGGAGGGGGGCGGGGAGGTGGTGAACATTTTCAATCGTACCCCGAAATGTCTCGAAATATAGAATCTCTTTGCGTCTTTGAACCGGATGAGCCAACTGGCCACTTCTCAAATAATCACATATACACGCATCTACCTCTGTATTCATGTATAGGCTTCCTCTCTCCTTTCCACCCTTTCTCCTGCCCCATCAGGGCCCATATCTTCATCTATCGCTCCCCTCCCGTGGGATGCTGACAGTCTCCTCCGGCTGGCTGAAGTCTTCTCCCCGCCACCCCAACCCACCCCCAGTCCTACACACCAGCAGTAGCAGCAGCAAGCAGCCTTATATGAGTCACACCACAATAATACCCCAGTGTTCAGGGCTGCAGAGGAAACACTTCACTAAGTGAGCAAAGCTTTTAAGGTTATGAAAAATACCTCAGCAGCGCTCGGTGCCCGGGCTGGGCTGGGTTCGTTTCATTTCTGGGAACGGTGGGGGGGGGGGGGGGGGGGCGGGGGCGCGGCGGGGGGGAGGGGCGCGCGAGAACGAAAGAGCAAACTAAGGAAGGGCTTCGGGCAGTCGGAGGCAAGCAGAGAGCAGCAACCCAGGAGAGGTCGGTGGTGGAGAACAATCTGTCAAACTAGAGCTGAACCACGCACCCAGCTGAGGCCAAACACCTCTCTCCTTGTCCTTTGACTTTCCTTCAATCATTCGATCGCATTTACTGAGCGCTTACTGTGCGCAGAGCATTGGACTAAGCACTTGGAAAATACCATTCAGCAACAGAGACGATCCCCGCCCACAAGGGGCTTCCGGTCTAAAGGGCGGGGGGGAGACGGACATCAACGGGCGCCAATATGAATAGGATTATAGCGTATATACATAAGCGCTGTGGGGCAGGGAGCGGCGGGGAGGGCAGAGGGAGTGAGTCGCGGTGACGCGGAAGGCAGGGGGTCTGGGAAGGCCTCTTGGAGGAGGTGCGCCTCGGCAGGGCTCTGAAGGGGGGAAGAGCGATCGTTTGGCAGATCTGCGGAGGGAGGGCCTTCCAGGCCAGAGGTAGGACCAAGGGGCGGCGGCGAGACAGGCGAGATCGGGGCTCCGTGAGAAGGTTAGCACCGGAGGAGCGGAGCGTGCGGGCTGGGAGCCTCTGAGGCTCAGAGGTGAGGGAAAAGAAGGGAGGGGCCTCGGGTATCCGGGTCTGGACTAGAGCCCATCCTTAGTAACCCAGGGGACGGCCTGCAGAGGTCAAACGCCCGGATCATTTGAAAAACGCTTCGCGATGCCGGGCCATCCCAGCCCCCTCCTCCGGACCGACAGAAGAGTTGGAGCGGCTTTCCCATCCTGCCGTAGAAGTGCCCGTGGTGCTCTCGGTGGCCAAGGTCAAGCTGCGCTAACAGCAGGTCAGCGGCGGCGGCAGTCAGTTGTGGCGGTGGTGGAATTCACCCAACATTTACTCAGCGCGGCGCACTGCACTAAACACTTGGGAAAGTACAACAGAAGCTCCCTGCTTACATGGAACTTCTACCCTAATTTGGGCGGGGAGAGAGACAGACTTAAGCACTTACGAAAAGCGGGAGGAGTAGAACGGATAAGCCAGGATGAGACCACACGATACGCAACCGAACAGACGACCGAACCACAGCCGCGTGGCCTAGGGGAAAGAGCCTGGGCCCGGGAGTCGGAGGATTTGGGTGCCAATCCCCGCTCCGCCGGCTGTGTGACGTTGGGGAAAGTCGCTTCGCCTCTCAGGGTCTCAGTTTCCTCATCTTTAAAATGGGTATTTACTCCTACTCCCTCCGCTCAGACCGGGAGCCCCACACGGGCCGGGGGCCGGGTCCGACGTGATGATCTTGCATCTTTCAGTACCGTGCTTGGCACGCCGCAAGCATTTGACAGGTACCGTAATTTATCGTTCTCCACATGCTTATAACAGTAACGCCGGTATCTGTTGAGCGCTTACTACGTGCCGAGCACCGTTCTAAGCGCTGGGGAGGATACGGTGATCAGACGGTCCCACCTGGGGCTCCCAGTCTTCAGCCCCATTTTACTGAAGGCCAGAGGAGCGAAGCGACTGGCCCAAAGCCACCCAGCTGATGAGTGGCGGGGGCGGGATACATACGAAGACGTACGCACACGCACGTCTCCGTAAGTACTGAGGACGGGCACGACGTACACGTGGCGAGGGGTAGCGGGTGGGTCGAACCGACTCGGGAGCGTCGGGAAGGTCCAGGGAACGGCACGAGCAGGGGGTCGGAAGCGGGCAGGCCCAGAGTCGGTGAGGCTGGGAGGACGGGGAAGAGCGTGAGGCGGTACATAGCCGGTGAAGACCGCCGACACGCTAAATCGCCGAGAGCTGGCGGGAGGCCTCGAAGCCAACGAGGGGGAGCTTGCGTCTCAGGCGAGGGGAGGTGAGCCCCGGGCCGGTCGGCGTTTCAGGAAGACGATGGGGACGGTGGCAGGAAGTACGGACCGATGTGGGGAGGGGCTGGAGGCAGAGGGACCAGTGAGGTGGCTCATACAATAGTCTAAACGTCGCCTGGCGAGTGCCTGAACCGGAAGCGACGTAGGGAGTGACCTGGGACAAAACTTCGGGGGACCGTACTAAGCGCTGGGGTTGATGCAAGCTGATCGCGTTACACCCGATCCATATCCCACACGGGGCTCGCGGTCTTAATCCCCATTTTACAGATGAGGGAACTGAGGTACGGAGAAGTGAAGGGACTTGCCCAAGGTCACGCAGCAGACGGGGGGTAGAGTCGGGATCAGAACCCAGGTCCTTCTGACCCCCAGGCCCGGGCTCTATCCGCAATGGGCTCTTCCAGGGCTGAGGCTGGGCTTGCTCTATCAGGGAGGCAGAAGCGCGAGTTCAGGGAGACCATTAGGAAATCATAAAACTCTGAGAATCTCTGCAGGGCTCTGCTTTGGATGAGCTCCGGGTTTCAATCATCAGTCGATCAGCTATACGTACGGTATTTACTGAGCGCTTACTGTGCGCAGAGAACTGGATCAGGTGCTCGGGCGACGCAATCCCTGCCCACCAGGAGCTTACAGTCTACAGGGGGGACATACGTTAAAACAGATTACAGAAAGGGGAAAGAGTAGAGTAAGATTATGGATACGGGAAATAGAAGAGTTTCCGGGCAAGGGCCAACCTAGAAGAGAAGAGTGGAAGGAAGAAGCAGCAACCTGAAATAGCCAGTGGTCTTGGAGCTAAAGAGAATTGGGGGGGGGGGGGGGGAGGGGGGCGGGGAGAGTGGATGGGGGCTTGGGAGGGGGGCTGTTAAAGGGGGGGGGGTCATAGCGAGGGAGGATGAGGGGGCGGGGAGGGAGCACATTCATACGAAAAGAGGCTGGCCGGGGGAAGCCTGCAGAGTGTCAGACGGCACTTGCCAATCCATCTCATTCACTAAAATTAAGTCCCTGAATTTACAGTGAAATGCAATTTTCCTCCCCCAAGGAAGCTGGGTTGGACAAAGGTTAGCAGGCCGCACCGGGATTCGCCATCGTTTCCCGGAATCTCCGGGTAGCCCCGGGTGATGATCAGTGGGATTGTGGGCGGGAGTGAAGGGTAAATAGCCGAGGGAAGCCAGGACTCCAGCAGGGGACCGAAAGCCCTGGGGAAAAGCTGAGCAAATGGAAAAGGGAGAGAAGCCGCACACGCCTGCGACCTCTGCCCAGCCTCATCCACGGGGGAGCCCGGGGAACCCGGGAGCGCAGGCCGGGGAATGCGTACACAGAGGGAAAGACGTACAGAGATGGCGGGGAGGGAGACGGAAGCGTCTGGGTGAGGGCAGCCAGGGGGTTGGCTGCTTTTCGAAGACTTCCTTGCACAGGCATCAGGAGCTGCGGGCCAGTGGACATCTGCCCCGCTGCTCCCTGGCCCCAAAACACAAAGATGACCCAGGGGTGTCTAAGCTCTGGCCGGGCCAATGGGAAGTAGCCCAGGGACTCAAGGATGGGGTCCCCCTTCTCCAAACGCCACCTCTCTCTCCGCGCCGCGCCCCCCCCCCCTCCCCCCCGGCCCCCCCCCGGCCCCAAACCCCCACTTGGTCCAGGCAGGTGAGGTCGACTCCCCGTTCACAGGGTGAGGGATAAAGCTGGGGCAGCCCAGCATCAGGGAGTAGAGGCTTGGGAAGCTGAGCTCCTGCCCACCTCCATCCTACAGACAGTCAGAGTGTGGCCAGGAATGGAAATTTGGCTCCCCTCAACTCTACCTTTCCAGGGAAAGACTGAACGCCCATGGAAAGTTCTTTCTCCCTTCGGTGCGGGTCAGACCCCCAGGAGCCCCACCACCCTGTGGCCCAGGGCCAAGTAAAACAGACCAGGATCCCCAAACTGCTCATACCTGGAAAAGTGAGCTCTGATGCCAGGGAGGCGGCATCGGCCTAGCTGATGCTGAGCACTGGGCCGAGTGAGACTCGGGCAGGACTTGTTTCTCAATGTCTGGGTCCTGAGATCGGAGTGTGTGTGGCTGGGGGGCGGGGGGACGGGGACATGGAGGGAAGGGACGGCAGGAGGGAGGGACACGTTCTGTCCGTGTCCCCTCCTCCATCTCGGCTGAGCCGAATGCCTCCTCGGCCCTCCCACCATGGCTGAGGCGCGAGCTCACTGCGGGCAGGGAACGAGTCCGTTTGTTGTTATACCGTACTCTCCCGAGTGCTTAGTACAGCGCTCTGCGTAAAGTGCTTAATAAATATGATTTGAATGAACGGGGCACTCTCTGCCCGTCCCCAGCCTGCTCTGCACACAACGGGCCTAGCAGAAAAGCTGCCACTCGGTCTTCTCGGTCACTCTTCCCCTCCGGGGCCAACTGAGCCAGCCGAGGCTTGCAGCCTCGCCTTCCTGCGTTCTCGATCGCCCTCACCGCCACCAAGCCGACCGCCTTCCCTCCCCGCCGGCCCACGGCCGGGCACCGGCTCCCCTCCCCATCAGCGAGGAGACCCCCGTCCTGCTCTTCACCAGCCTGGCGGGAAAGAGCAGCACCTGGAGCACGAGGCCTCCTAGAACCTTGGGAAGGCTGGCGGCCGTGGTGGTCGTTGCATTCGACTCGGAATCACGAGGAGAACTTCCGCTCCTCTCGCTTTCGTTCTAATTCTGTGAATCGCAGATCTGTCCTCGTCCTTTCCGCCGCTCTGATGTTTCGCCGTCGTCTGTCTTCGCTCCTCCCCCCCCGCGTCTACTTTCAAAGATGGTGAGCCCTCGTGGGACGGGGTCCCTATCTCCCACCCGTGTACTTTTCCAGCACTCAGCACAATGCTCAGCCCACAGTAAACGCTTAATAAATCCCACTGCTGCTACTGAACGGGCTACAGTGAACATTCAGAAGAGAGCAAAGCCACGGAGAGAAAAATGTCAAATAATAACAATAATTGCGGTTATTCGTTTAGCACTCACTCTGTGCCGAGCACTGTACTAAGCGCTGTGGTAGATACTAGATCGTCAGGCCCTTCACGGGGCTCACGGTCTAAGTACGAGGAAAGACAGACAGGGAATCCCCATTTTGTAGATGAGGGAACTGAGGGAAGCGAAGCAACTTGTCCAAGGTCACACAGCGGGTATGTGGAGGAGCCGGGATTTGAACCCAGGGCTTCTGACTCCCAGGCCTGAGCTCCTTCCACTAGGCCACGCTCTCTCTCATCAAAGCAAGGCAACTCGCTGCAACTGGGCCCAAACAACTGGAGTTTCTCAGGAAACGCTGCCACTTCAGAGGCATCAGGAAATGGTCATCCGGGCTGGAAAATAAAACTCCGTGGGAAGGGGCCGCAGGCGGGAGGGAGGGGAAATTAGTTGCTAAAGTCATTCAGATGCTACAGAAACGGTCACGAGGTGCTGGCTCGTTCCCCAGGTCAGCCCAGGTCCTTAGGGTACCAGGCAGACCAACATTTTCCCAACCGAGAGCGTCGTGTGGGGGGGCTGAGGGAGAAGAGACCAAAAAAAAAAAAAACCCACAAAAAACCGCCTAGAACGACATCACCGATTCCAGCCAGGAAAAAGAGAAACGTGGTGTCATTTTCTGGCCCACTGTGGATCGATCAATCAACGGCATTTATTTACCGGGGGCTTACTTCGTGCAGAGTTGGCAGACACGTTTCCCGCCCACAAGGGGCTTACAGTCTAGAGGGGGAGACGGATGTGAAAATCCATTACGGATATGGACGTAAGTACCGGGGAGCCGGGGGCAGGTGGTGAATATCAAGCGTTAAAGGGTCCAGATCCAAGTGCACAGACGAAGTAAAGCGAGAGGGAGCAAGGGAACCGAGGGTTTACTCGGGGAAGGCCTCTTGGAGGAGATGCGATTTTAGGAGGGCTTTGAAGGCGGGGAGAGTGGTGGTCCGGCGGCTACGAAGGGGGAGGGAGTTCCAGGCCAGAGCAAGGATGTGGGCAAGAGGTCGGCAGCAAAACAGATGAGATCGAGGTACAGCGAGTAGGCTGGCGATAGAGAAGCGAAGCTCACAGGCTGGGTTGTAGTAGGAAATCAGCAAGGTGAGACTGAAATAGAGCATGAAAATTTCAGGACCGCATCCCCGCACCCGGGAAATACTCAAACTGGGCGATTTCCTCACCCGCCTTTCGAGTGCTATCTCGGCCCAATTGCGCCCAACGGCTGGCGTTCCCGTAGCCGGTGAGCTTACAGGCTAATACTCTGCCGAGTGCCGGTACCAGAGGGACAGCTGACTTCAGGATCCAACCTGACTCATCTTTTCTTCACCCAGTGGAAAAGGGTACGGAATTCACTCCCACAGGAAACCTTGCAGTGGGAAAATATCGGCAGGTTCAGCAGGGGTTCGGATCAACGGTCCATTACGAGTCAGCAGAGGAAAAGTCAGAGACGTAAAAGGGAAAGTTAGTTGGTCCAGGAGGGCGGCCTTAACACAGTCCTCCCGGCGACCTGGTGCGAGGGGACCGTCCATCTGTAATCACGAGGGCTGAGCGTCCAGGAGGGCAGGCGGCCCACGGTTTCCCCCCAGGCAACCCGGTGCCACGTCAGCGACAGAACCCTGAACGTGGACCCGGCCGGCAATATCAATACTAATAACCGCGCTAGGTGTTAAGCACTTACTACGTACCAGGCACCGTACTAAGCACTGGGGTGGATGCAAGCGTATCGGGTTGGACACAGTTCCTCTCCGACATGGGGCGCACGGTCTTAATCCCCATTTTACAGGGGACTGAGGTAACGGAGGCCATACAGCAGACAAGCGGCAGGGCCGGAATTAGAAGCCGTGACCTTCTGACTCCCAGGCCCGTGCTGTATCCGCTATACCCCACTGCTTCCCGTTGCTTGGTCCAACGGCTCAGTGACGATCCCCTCCCTCCAGACTGCGAGCTCTGTGTGGGACAGAGACTGTGCCCACCCCGAGTGCTTCACATCTTCTCCCCCGCCCCAGGGGACCGCTTCGCACGGGGCTCGGCACGGAGGGAGCTTTTGATCAATCCCATCTTTACAAACACACACTGCTACCCAAAGGGATGAGGCCTTGTTCCACGGTTTCCTTCTTGGGGTGGGGGGAGAGGCTGGGGGTAGCGAAGAGGCTCAAGTGACCAGGTCACGCAACGGGCCCCGGCGGCAACGCCACCTGTTGACCCTCTCCTGCCGGGCACCCGGGAGCATACCGGTGAAGGACGGGCCACCGAGCGCCTCCCGAGGAACCGTCCCCCGGCTCCGGCTTGCAGGGCCATGGCCGCTTCCCGACCCGGGACCCTCCAACGACGGAGCCGCCTGGAGGGCCTGCCCCCACAGGCTCCAGACCAGGGTGCTAGCCCACAGACTGAGGCGTGTTGGTCAACAACCACGTCGGGAAGCTCCGCAAGACCACGCCGAATCCCTCTCCATAATCGTCTGCCCTCACTCCAACCCAGTGCTCCAGCCCCCCCGAACTCTGGGTCTCCCCCTTGCCCCGGTCAGCCTAGCCCATCGCCCCGCTCCCCAACCTCGCAGCCCTTGAGGGAACTGGCGGGTCATTCATCTTCTGTTGCAAGAACCCAAAGACACGGATGGAGGCGGGGTGGGTACTACTTACGGTATCTGTTTCAGCCCCAGTGGGTAAACTGGGAGGATGCAGGGGGCAAAAAAAGTCTCATGATGCCATCGGCCATTTTGAAAAATGCCATTTGGGTGCCGTTTGTGTTCTGGGGAGAAACCCGGGCCAGGCTGTTCCTCCTGCTATCTCTGTTGCCCTCCGTGACCGAGCGCCCCTCCCGCCCCCCAACCTGGGGCCCATCTCCCCAGCTGCCACCAGGCGGGCCTCACCTACGACAGGTCCCAGACATTCCAGCTTGAAGAGGCCCGGGCCTGGGTTGTCTAGGCCGGTTATCTCCCTGTTGGGTTTCCACCCGGGCCCCACTCAGTGACTGCCATCAGAAAGGACGATCACTTTGTTAGTTTGACGGAGAGGTGCCGGGGGACTGACAAGTCTGGCAAAACGGGAGAGGGTGCACGGAGAGGAGGAGGGCTGGGCAAACGAGTTTACTGACGCCCTCGCTTCACCCCATTTTGTCTGGGGGGGCCCACTGACGTTTGGGCATCCACAGGTTTGTTGGGATTCTTCTGGATCAAGGGCTAAAGGAGTTTCTGAAAACGGGGGGCAGGGGAAACCAAGAGACAAATGAAAGCTGGTCCGGTTCTCCAAACATCTGGGTACCGTTACCAGCCAGGGAGGGAGGAGGAAAACCAAGAGGGAATCAGATTCCTCCCACTCTAGTGCTTCAAGTCTCAGCCAAACCCTCCCCCGGGGCTGCTTCGCTGGACAGCTGGGCGCACTCCAGATTCCCATTTTCATTCATTTTGCCGGGAGCGTATCCTCCCCCTCCCCAGGATGCCTGAAGTCACCGGTCGGTCCGTCCCCCGTCCCCCCCCCCCCCCCCCCCCCCCCCCCAGAGGCCGGAATTGACACAAAAGCCCTACGGGGCTGTCGCGGGACAGCAGAAGCCCCGTTTTCCACTTCTATAAAATCGGAGAAGGTGTTCTACAAGAGAAGGAGAGGCGGCTGTCGAAGACCCAAGGAAGTGCTCACGGAAGGGAAGTCGGAAGGGGAGGAAATTTAGGTCGGGCAGTCCACTGGTTCCTCGGTGACTGGGAAGCTGGTCTGAGGATATAACAACAGTCTGAAGACGTGGAGCCGAGGTAGACGGACCCAGATGGGTTGGGGGGACGGGGCAAGATAGAAAACGCCCTCTCCCTCTCTCCAGGGATGGGAGTCACCCCATCAGAGCACGCTACTGGTCCAGCTTATCCAGTAGCAAGCGGGAATTCTCCTGGTCGCTTCCGTATCAGGCTGTACGGTGCCGTGGCCGTTCGGGGGGAGAGGAAGAGGGGGAGACGGGGGTGGGGAGGGGACATCATGACCTCCACAGCCAATCAGCTGACGCCTCAGAGTCCCAGATTTGATTCCCTTTGGCTCAGGGCTCAGTGCTAAGAACCCCAGGCGTGGTCAGAAAGGGAGCCGGCTAGTTTGTTTTCCCAAACCCCAGCAGCAGGGTCTCTCCGAGTCAGGCATTCCCCCCAGCACCCGCTCCTCTCTCCAACCCGGCCCGAGGAAGGCGGCCGAGCCGCGGCCCCTTTCGGCCCGTCGCCTGCGACCGGCCACCCCGGCTACCACCGACCCCGCAACCCTCTGGGTGGGCAACCGGGAGTGCGCCCCACAAAACGTCAGGGCAGAGCAGGATGGGTTTTTGAAGGAAACGGCCTGGCCCTCTCCTCCTCCGGCTTCTCTCGGCTCACGAGGCTTCTTCTAGAGCAGATCCAGGGACAGGGGTCGGCTCCGAGCACCTCCCTACCCGTCCGAACCTCCAAATCGAAGCCATCGGCCGACGGCACGGCCACGCGGATCTCTACTCTTTGGGGGCGAGCCACAGCCAAGGAGCCTCACACCAACCTTGCTCGGGGTTGTCGGCACGTCCGAGCCGGGACGACCAATGAACCAGTCGATCGCCGGCGTCCGAACGCCTACGGCACGCAGAGCACCAGACTGCGGACTTGGGAGAAGCGCAAAAGACGCGGGAGACCTGATCCCCACCCGTGCAGGCTTACAATCTAACGGTAGGGAGACAGTTACAGTTTACGGTTAGGAGGTAGGAGGCCTTAAAGCGCGGAGCATGCGAATCACAGCGGACAGAAGTGCCAAGGGGGGCTGTGGATGCCCAAGTGCTACGGTGACGGTCGGTAGGGTGCTGCCTGGGGAGAAGATACGTCGGGGAAAATTTCCCGGAGGGGGTGAGGTTTCAGAAGGGCCTTGAATATGGGGGAAACTGGGACAGGAAGATTTGAAGGGGAGGGGGCACCCCAAGGGGGAGGAAGGGCGTGAACCAGGGGGTTGGCGGCGGGGAAGAGGAGCTCGGGAGGTACGGACGGCACGAGCTGGGTTGTGGCGGATGAGAGACGAGAGTGGGTAAGCGTGGGGGAGTGGGCTGCCGGAGTGACTTCGAGCCATTGGGGAGGGGGCTCCTCTATGACACGGAGAAGAACGGGTACCACCGGAGGTTTCTGAGGAGAGGAGAGACGTAGGCAGAGCGACGTTTCAGAGAGACCGTTTGAGCAGCGGATCATCGTGCACGGAGCAGAGAGGGGAAAGGCCGGAGGCAGAGAGACCAGCGAGGCGGTCGATGCGGCAGTGTAGCCGGGACTCGACGAGCGCACGGCTCAGGGTGGCGGCCGTTTGGCTGGAGACGGAGGGGCGAGGGGGTGGAGGGACTCCGCCACCTCACGGAGGACAGGCAGGGGCCGGAGCCGCTCTCCGACTCCTCCTGGGCCCGATGCACCCGCGATGATGGCGCAGATGGCGCCGCCCCAGAGCTCTTGGGACCTGCTCCGGTGGGAATCCGCACGCCGATTCAGCCCGTTCATCTCCAGGGCTCCCCCGCCTTACGGGGGAGTCGCGGTTAGCCCTACACGTTCAATTCGCTCAGCCTCAAAAGGCCCTTAAAAAAAATCCCCCAAACCTCTCGAATCACAGGACCACTTCATCTCTGGCCTAATTGACGGCATCCGAGCAGAAAGCTCTCATATGCCTCGCCAGTCAGTAGCGTTTCAATTCACGGGACGTGTAGAAAAAATCCTTTTGCCTTCCGAGTGGCAACGGCTCTAATCCAGAGGGTTGTTTGCCCGGGCTCCCAGGCACTGGTGTCCGGTGGCGAGGTCAGGCCGGCTGGGCCCGGGGAATAGGGGAGGAGGGTGTAGCTGGCAATATACCCATGGTGCCCAAGATGCTTTTCACCACACCCCCAGAGGAAAGCAGCGGACACCCTAGCTCCGTTTCCCTGCGCCCTGAACCCAACACCTAGGTGATAATGACCAGGAGGAGGAGCGCGGCTTCTCGTAAGGGGCGGGGCGCACAGATCTCGAAAGCCCTCCGCCAAACCCGCGGCCGGGACCAGGGCGAGGATGCTGGCCGGCGACTTCTGGGCTCCCCGGTCCCCGCGCTCCCTCCGGGAGCTCGTGTGCCATCTCTCAGGCCGGAGGCTATTCGAGAGGGGGGATCGCAGGCAGCTCACCTGAAAAATCGGCCCGGGGCGCAGGAGGCGTCCCAGCCATCTGGTGAGCCCGGAGAGCAGGAAGTCGCTCAGTCAATCATTAGTATTTGAGTGCTTACTGAGCGTTTACTGCGCTTGGGAGAGTACGATATAGCACCATAACAGACGTTCCCTGCCTGCAACGAGCTTAGTCTAGAGGGGGAGGTGGACAGTAACATCAGTAAATAAATCACAGCTAGCTCGGTCCCCAGTAACCCCGCGAAGGGTCCCATTTGGGAAAAGGCTGACAGAGGAAGGAGCAGGGTCTTAATAATACATCGCGCTATTTACGTAGCGCCTTCTCCTCTTCCCAGAGCACTTTCATCACATCAGTCTCACCTCACCCTCACCCCACGAGGTTGGGAGAGGCAGGCGTCGTTCTCCCCCTTCCACCGATGAGGAAACAGAGGCCCGGAGAGGTGAAGTGATTTGTCCGAGGTTACCCAGGTGATCGGGGCAGAGCCAGGACCGAGTCTCCTGGACCCCCTCATCCGAAATTGCCCACGCTGCCCGTCTGGGACCTCTGGGCAGCTTTGAAGTACTATACCCGCACCCCCGGGGTGTCCCAGGTGCCTACTGGCTGCAGGGGGGTGGCGCTGGGTGCCTATATCGCACAGGGCACAGTGGCGGGTAGCTACGGTGTGCAGGGTCCCGGAGAGGCCCACCTAGCATATGCACGACACTTTTTTTATGAGCACCCGGGGGGACCCAAAAAAGTGCTTGCCACCCTCAACCAGTCAATCGGTGGGCTTTACCGGGTGCTGACTGTGAGGGAGTGCTGGCCTGAGTGCCAGAAGAGTCATCACCACCCACAATCAAAGGTGTTTAGTGGGCGCTGACTGGGTGTGAAACACCGTACCGGGTACGGAGCTCATCGTCTCCGGGGGGGGGGGGGGGGGGGGTGGGGGGGTGACAGTAAACAGAAATGGGAGCCACGCGCCCGTGTTAAAACAGGGTAGAGCAAAACTAGGCCCACCTGGCACTATGAACGAATAAGATGCCCGTCTACTTGTTTAATTCTGTTTCATTGTCTGTCTCCCCCCTTCTAGACTGGGAGCCCGTTGTTGGGTAAGGACTGGCTCTATTTGTGGCCGAACCGCATCTTCCGAGCGCTCAGGACAGCGCTCTGCACTCAGCAAGCACTCAGCAAATAAGACCGAACGAATGAATGAGCGAACGCACACCGGAGTGCCGAGGCGGACTGGGAGGGAGAGACAGCCGGGGGCGGCGATCGGGGGAGGTCGCCGAGGGGGAGGAGAGGCGATGGTTAAGGAGGCTTCGAAGGCGAGGGAGAGGCGGGAGAGTCGAGCGTGAGGGATGCCGAGGCTTGTCCGGGAGGAGCAGAGAGTGCCAGTTGGGGTGCAGTGGGAGACGAGCCAGGAGGAGGGAGCAAAACCCCGGACCTCTCGGAGGAGGGGGGTGCTGGGCTCCGATCGGCATCTTCCAGGATCAGGGAGCAAACAGGGCCCCGACGGCCACGTACACCACAAGCCGTGGCGGGAGACCTCAGCGACCAGCGCCGGCGGCCCGGCCGCCCCTCCAGGAGCTTTCCCTCGGCAGGGCGCTGGACCGTTCCTCCCGTCCCGCTTAGGCCGTCCCCAGGGGCTCCTCCCAGCTGGCTGCGCTCTCGGGGGGGGGGGTTCGACGGGGGCACCGACGGCAACTCTGCAGGCCAGGCCCCCCAGCCAGCTATCACGCATAAACTCCCAGCCGACGGGAAAAGATTAACCAGCTTAGGGCAAGACCGGAGTTAGACAGGCTAGGTCGCCGGGGAAGACTTATCGCCTCAACCTTGAAAATCGACCTTCGCACGAGAAGCTTCCGGAAGCGTTTCCGCGGAACTGAAGTCACCTGCCGTCAACTCGCTCGGGGAGGGAGGGAAAGGGGGCGGCCCTAAGCCGGATCCCGCCCGCCTCCATCTCCGACGCCAACCCCGCGACCAAGGCTCCCGGTGCTTCTCAGAGCTCGTATCCCACCCTCGCCACAGGCGCAGCCCCGGCACGCGTTCTCCGCTCCCAGAGGCGGCTCGCTTCTCCTTCCAGAGATCTCGACTGAACCGAACCCCACGCTTGGGAGGCGACGTCTCGGCCTGATCTGCCCCCGCTCCGGAAGCCCGCCCCCGGCATTCTCTGGGCCGGCGGCGTTCGCGCACCCCTGAAGACGCAACGGACGGGAGACTGGAGGAGAGCAGCGAGCCTACCTGAGCAAATTCGTCATTGGAGGGTAAGCTGGAGGAGCCCACGGGTCCACAGCTGGGGTCTTGACACTGTCGGCTGATGGAATTTGCATAGGTGAACGGGGTGCTCAAATACTGCCTGGGAAGAGAGGAGACGAAGGACGGTTTCAGCGGCCGGGCCGAGGCCTGGCCTGTGGCGTTGGCAGGGGCGGGCTGGCGGCCCAGCTGGAGACCCTGCTCCTCGACTCGATCGCCAAGCGCCACCTCGGTGGCTCCGGGTGCCGCCCCTCGGCTCACGCAGGGCTCCCCGTTCTCCTTCAAAGCCCACCTCCCCCGATTCCGGGTGCGCTCCCGATGGCTCCAAACACAACGCTTAGGGTGGCTCTGTCCCCGCCCCCTGGCGGAGCACCCCACGTCCCCTCGTGGCCACTTGAGTCACTCAGGAGAGCTCCCCCCGCCCCACCGAACGTGCAAAGGAAGTGCGCAACCGCAGGCCGGAACATCTCGGGGCCCCGTCTGAAAGCCTGCTTATTGGGAAGCCCTGGGGGTGGGAGCCCCAAACTCTTAGCTGACGGAGGGGGAGGATCGCTGGCAGCCGGGGACACACGTCACGTCGTCGTCATCCGAGGTCCCGAAACCCTGACGGGTGAGCAGGAAGGAGGAGCCCAACGCTCGGCCCCGCGCGACAGGGGAAAAGCTGGAGTTTGTACGAGTAGGGCTCCGTGCAGCGTGGCCCAGTGGAAAGAGCCCGGGCCGGGGAGTCAGAGGACCCGGGTTTTAATCCCGGCTCGGCCAACTGCTTGCTGTGTGACCTTGGGCAAGTCACTTCACTCTTCTGGATCTCAGTTTCTTCATCTGCAAAATGGGGCCTCCGGTCCTACTCCTTCCTACTTAGACTGTGAGCCCCATGTGGGACAGGGACTGTGCCCAACCTGATTTAACTAGCACCTACCCCAGCACTTAGCACAGTGCTTGAGAGACAGTTAGCGCTTAACATAACAATAATAATAATGATTATAAAAAATAACAATTAGGTGGCAAGCTAGGAGCCACCGGGTGCCTAGGAATTCCCACCCGAGAGCGTTGGGGCTGGATTCCAGGAAGGAAGGAGCGGGCCTGCCATCGGCAGCGGCCTCTCTCGCCCGCGTGCCATCCGCTCAGTGTTCAGCCACCCCCAGCACGGCGGAAGGGTGGGTGCCCATCCGCTCTCCTTCCCTCTCTCCTTCCCTCCCTCCCCTCCCTCCTTCCCCAGCTCACCCCGCAGGGACCAGCGTGGTGCAGGCCGGGCTTCTCGTTTCTAGCCCGGGCAGAGCTCTACCTCCTAAAGGGAAGGCCGGGCCGGCCCGGTCCCCGGCTTGGGCCCAAACAAACCAGTCATCCGGGTCCATTAGGCCGCCCCTTCCCCCGGCCCGGCCGCCGGGCGGCTGAAGAGTCAGCCGCCCGGCCCAGGGAGCTTCCTCCCGGACAGATGTTCGGCTTCAGGTTTCAGAAGCAAAAGTGAAAGAACTTAGAGAAGGCACCCAAGCATTCAAACTGAGAATGACTGTCCAACCGCCCCCAGACAGCCGGATGCCTGACGGTTCCCGGGACCGGGCCTCGAGCTTTGAGGAAAGGAGCTCCCAAACCAAACGAGCTAACTAAAGAACTGAGCTGGGATGGCCAATCGGACCCTCTCCCATTTGCAGCACCGCCACGTGCCGTTACATGGACCTTTCCCACTCACAGATCTCAGGCGAAATACAGGCAGAGGGCAACTGCCCCGTAGTGTCGATCTCGTTGCAAGGCCGGGACAGGCCAGAAAGCAGCCGGGGCCCCCAGAGCGACCCCGCGTGCCACCGTTAAATAAGAACCTATCAAGCCCACCTCCTTCCAGGCTCTCACTGATTCGTCTCGCTAAACGCTCGCCTTTCCGCCCTCTGGAGAGCCGAACTGGGCCATCCAGGTCAAAGGGAAATCAACGTTCTGGGGAGGCGGGGGATGCGTGTGTTGCTGCTCTCCGCGGAGGGACCACAGAGCCACAGCACGCAGACTGGCTTTCCTTAAGGGGTCGGGGGAGGCAGAAGGAGCTGACCCATCTAGCACCAGGGCTGCCTGTCAATCTCCCACCCGGTCATCCAACTGAACCAAATGGCAGAAGGCTGAGAGGGGTGGAGGGGCCGGTTGGGCAGGGAGCTAGAGCCATCTCCCCAAGGCAACCCTTTCGGCATTTTAGTAATAATAACCGTGGTATCTGTCAAGCGCTTACTACGCGTCGGGCACCGTACTAAGCACTGGGGCGAATAGAGGCAAACCAGGTCGGACACAGTCCACGCCCCATAAGGGGCTCACAGTCTTACTCCCCATTTCACAGATGAGGTAACCCAGGCCCAACAAGTGAAATGGCAGGCCCGGGGTCACACAGCAGACCAGTGGCGCAGCCAGAATTAGAACCCAGGCCCTTCTGACTCCCAGACCTGTGCTCTATCCACTAGGCCGTGCCGCTTCTTTTTAAACTGGATGCCCAAAGGGAGAAGGTTGAGCTGGAACAAAAGAAGAGGCTCCCTGCAAAAGAAACCTCCGGGACCTTCCCAGGCTGGGCCGAGCAAGCAGAGCTCCTGCCGTCGTACCTAGGGCCGACTGGGCTCTGGCTCCCGGGGCGCCACCGGGAAGCCCGGGGGGGAGGGACGGGCGGAACGAACCCGCTCCGCCGGCTGCCGTGCCAGTGGCGGAATCCTGGGCCGGACGGACCGTGGGCCGGACCCAAGGATCGACGGCACTCGCCCCTGATCTTACGAAGGGCGGAGGGACCCAGGGCCGTCAGGAACCCGCTGCTTTTCCTCCCTCGGAGGAACGGTCGGCCCAGCCTGGCGAGCCCCGGCGATAGCGCCTGACCCCTAGGAGCTCCGAGACGGCGCGCCCTGACTCGGAGGGCCGGGGGAGGGGCCTGGTGGGCCGCAGACAGTCCCCGACCGGGCAGATCGGGGAGCACAAAGAACCCAGCGGAAAAGTGGCGGCCTTGGGACCGAACCTCCACCAACCCGGACGGGAGAGCAGAGCAGAGGGAGAACGGACTGGAGTGCGCACGGCATCTCACTGGAAATGACAGCAGCTTGCGGTTCACAGCGTATTTACGCGGGGGGAGAATACTCCAAGCACACTGGAGACGTATCTGGGGATCATTTCAATGAAACAAACACTCACTGAAGTGAAATCTAACAGCTGCCACAGCCAACGTGGTTAGTGGTCTCCTCCAGGCAGAGAAGTCGGGGTTTGTTTGGGAGGGCAAATGAGGCCAAGAGGGGTCATCAGGTGGGCCGGGACCCCGGGCTCACACGGGGCTGCGTTCTTCCAAAGCTCCCGCAGCACCCCAGCGCGGTGGGGTGGATGCCCAGCCCCCAACCCACCGCACACCGGCCTCCTCCCTCCCGAAGACAGCAGGCCCTGCCCCAGCATCAGCTCTACTTAAAGCCTCCCCGGCCGGGACGAGGCCGGAGGGCACGTGGGCGCTGTCGATCAGGCTGGCTCCCAAGCCCTCCCCTTGCTCCGGGGGGGGGGGGGGGGGGGGGGGGGGGTACAACTGATAGGCCTGGACACTCAGAGCCCCCACGGTCCCCCGGGCCGGGTCGGAGAACAGTTCGGCCCGGAGGCGGGGAGGCCGGGCGCGATGACCTCTGAGGGCCCTTTCCAAGGCTACTTCCGCAAGTCGACCGGGAGTGGGTAAGGTGGGGGCCCGTGAGCAGGGGTGAGAGAGAGGGGAGGCTCCTGAGAGTTCGGAACAGAGTGACTTGGGCGGAGGCGATCCAGCTGTGGGAGACTAGCTTCCCTCGGGGGGTTCCGTCGGCCTGGCTCCGGATCCAGCCCCTGCCCGCCGGTTGCGGCAATCCCTGAGAGGACCGGCTGTAGTTGCCTGATTTGGGCGGGGGCGGGAAGACCGCGGCACAGAAAACATCCTCCGACTTCACTGTGCGCTCCTTGTTAAGGACTTCAACGAGAACTGGAAGACAAAGCTCTCAGCCATGAAGTTGGACTGAGTCTAAATCCGGCCCCCCGTCAAACCAGCCTTGTGGGACGAGAGCCCAGAAGGCGATTCGAACCCGTCCTCCCCCGACGTTCCTTGGGATGACGACGGACGGATGGACGGATGGATGCTCGGGAGACCTCGGGAGGGAGGGAGGGAGGGAGGGAGGGAGGGAGGGAGGGCGGACGGACAGACACCAGTGGAAGAGACCCAGACTGGATGGACGTGGAATGGCTTCTTCCTGGAGAAACTTGAGGAGGGGCGCTGACTAGAGGGAGAAACTATTTGGTTAGAAAGAGAGCAAAGGGTTAAAAGAGAGGAAAAACAGACCCCACCAAAATAAATCAATAAATCCCATCTAAACCTGTGGTTCAATAGAGTGAAGCAGAAACTCTTTCACAGGTCCCCAGGGGCAGCAGAATCCTGATCAGAAAGAGCAATTTACAGGAATCTTTCTCCAAAATTATGCGCACACCGCTCCTCCTCCCAAATCCCTCCTCCCATCGAACGTGCGCAGGAGGCGGAATCTGCCTGAGCCATCCCCACTCCCCACCCTAAAAGGTCTCTCACCAGAAGCTTCTTCCGGTCACCGATCGGTGGCTCGCGAGCCACAGTCCAGTGGATCGGTGGACCGTGGGCTACTGAAACACGGGCAGCACGAGCCCGCGTTTAAACCGAACACCTAGGAGAGCCCGTGGCGCTCCCTCCCTTGTGGTTCGCGGCAAGAAATTCAAGCTTCTCTGCCCCTGTCTCCTCTCAAAATCTCCTAACTTTAGCGCATGCCTTAATGCCAGGAAATTCAGTGGTGGTTAAATACCGGAGCTGTCACGGCTCACGGGTCACGACCTAAGGAAAGATGGAGAGCAGCAGCGAGAGCCTGCAATATCTGATGGGGATTTTCCGGTAAATCCTGAACCCATGACTAACTTTAAAAGACAGGCTCTAGCCCAGACCCGCTCCCCCGCCCCCCGCATGCCTCCGCCCCCTTCCACCCTCCCCCGTTTGAACGCAAGGCCTGACTGAGAATCCTGTGAATGAAACCAGATGGAACTCGCTGGGTAAACCTGCACAGAGAGAGAAGGGGCCCGTTCACTGGCCGGCCACCTTGAACCGCCCAGCGGGGCCAACGGCCGGTCCCAAGGTCCGCCCAGGAAGAGCCGCATCCAGCGCCGACCGGCTCTGACCGCCTCTTCGGCCAGTTCTGTTCCGGCGATCCGCACGCCTTGCTCAAAACAAGGCCTTTTTTCAAAAAACCAGGGGACTGGGGGAACAGAGCATCCTCTGTGTGTGCGCCGCCCCGCCTCCGCTGGCCACCTTCATTCGCGGTGGTCAAAACTGAGTAGTGAGACGGGGTCCCCGTCGGCGGGCCCATCCCCGGATGGGGGAGAAGGAAGCGGGGGGCGGGGGAAGGAGGGGTTTCGGGACCCGAAGCCACCGGCGGTCCCCGGGGGCGAAAGAGGAAGAGGGTGTGTCTGGAGCGGACCCGCACGCTGACAGAGTCGTTCCGGCACCGGGCCCCGGAGCGTCTGGTTCCGGGGGCGGACCTGGTTCTGCTTCCACTTCAAGTGGGTCTCCCGCTTACCGGGAGGGAGCCGGCTCCCTGGGCTGCAATCACCCCAGTTTGCCCATCTGCGGGCTCCCCCTCTCCCCCAGGGCAGAGAGGGCGGGAGGGGGGCGTAAAATAGAGGCAGCAGCGGGATTCTGGGAGGGCCGAAAGAGGCGAGCAGAAGAGCACTTACTGGTTTTCCCTTGGGAAAGATGAATTCAGGTAAGTGGCCGCCGGATAGGGATAGGAATTCCACCAGGGACAATTCGGCATCGAGTTCTGAAAACACAGCAACACCAAGAAAATTATGCCAGAAGGAAGGAGTGGAAACTCCCGATCTGATTCATCACGGCGGGCTGGGGGATCGGCTACCTTGGGGGAAGTGTCGGGGCCCTGGGGGATGCGGGGGGCGGGGGGGGGGCGGCGGGGGGGGGGAGAACCGAACCATCAGAGATGGAGCAAAAGGCACCTCCCTCCCCAGATCATCCAGTCCAGCCTCCTGCCTCCAGGCCGAGCTTCTCCCAGATCATTTCGGACGGGTGAGCGCATCTTTCCTCAGGCATCTCTGGGAAAGACCACACCGCCTCCGCTGTCGCCACCACGACGACGACTACCCGTCCTGTGCCGCCCAGGCCGGGATCCAGGCACACCTTTCCGATCAGGGAGGCATCTCTCACGGCCAACCTAAACCCCTTCCACCTCCGGCCCCCGTATCCAACCACTTCTCTCCAGCTGCTCCTCGGGGGACGCCGGGCTTGGGACCTGCGGAGCCTCAGTCTTCCGTCCGGTTCCATTTTTCAAGACCTCTTGGTTCGGCCTTCCTCCGTGGGTAAGCCAATTCCCAGAGCAGAGCCGTCTTTACAGGAGCACGGTCCAGTTCCGCTTCAACAGGGAGCCGGCCGCCTGAAGTCGCCGGGAAGGGAAGCTGGGTCTCCGCCCTCCGTTAGGAAGGCCCACGCGATAGACACTGCGGGCGCCGCGAGGCGCCGCGACACCCCGCGCCGAGGGGAACGGAGACGCTTCCGGGAGCTGAGGAGCTTCCGTGCAAGGGAGCGCCGAGACTCTTCAGCCTGGAAAAGCGCAGGCCGAGAAGGAGGGCAGGACTTGAGGGTACGAAAAGGATCCCAAAGAGGGTCGGGGCGATCGTGGGATCGTCGTTCCCCAGATCCCACCCTACCAAGGTGAGGGGACACTCGCTGAAGCTGGAGGGTGGCGGGTTCCAAAGGAACAGAAAGAGCCACTTCTTCACCCTGCCGGGGGCGGGGGACAAATAATGAGTACTGGTTCTCACGGGTATTCGTCCAGGCTGAAAACACCAGCGGGTTCAAGAGGAGTCTGGCTCAATCCATGGACCAGCGGGTCGCCACGAGCTACCACTAAAGAGGAAGGTAGGCCTGGGAGAAGAGCCCCGCGTAACCATGAGGACGGGGCGCCCAGGAGGGCAACCACGGCCCGCTTCCCCCCGGCGCCAATCCAGGAACGGCACATCCGGGCCCGGCCCCGGCTGGACGCGCCTCCCTTTGGAAACCTGGATGCAGGGCTGCATCGGTTTTCCGGGAAAACTGTCCAATCCCGGGAGTATGTCACAATCGCTCCGGATGCCAGATCGAACGAGTTCCTTTTTCTCCTCTGGTGGTGACCCAATCAAGCGGAGTCAAAAGTGACATTTGGGAGTGAGAGTGAAGGTTCCAAACTGACTTTTCCCCCCCACCGTCCCCGCAAGTGGCTTCATCCAGCTGCACCGGCAGCCTCCCTGCAGTCCTCGGGCGAGCTAGCCTTTTCTGGAAGGGCCTTGAGCTGTGATGGAACAGGACCAGGAGCCAGGATGAAGCCTGGGGGCGGTGGGGGCGGGGGAGAGGGAGGGAGAGAGGGAGAGACAGAGACAAGAAGAGGGACAGAGACTTCAGCCAGGGCTTAGCCCCGGAGGAACCCGGGAAAGGGGTCAAGGGCGAGTCACTCCGGTCCCTTAGGAAGGCCGCTGTGCTGCCTGCTGAGATCCACCACTGAGCATGTGTGTGCAAGATCCCATCGGTCATCGATCACCGAAGGCTTTGCTGGGGCTCAGCCGAGTCAGAGGAAGCGAAGGTAAACGAGCAGTGAAAAGTCAATTTCCCCCCTTTCCCTGTTAACATCCTAGGAGTTCTGGAAAATGGCTTCTTTCACGCTTCCCCTGAACTTCCACGTGACGGACAGGTGGGCGGACGGACGGGCGGACGGATGACTGAGCTGGCAGTCAGACAGGCTCTCCTGCAAATCTGAGATCTTCAGGGAGGAGGCCTTGATTAAGATCCAGGCCCCCAAACCGGGGGTCTGAACACGAACATTAACCCCTGAAGGTCACCCTCCTCTGTGCCCTCCCCGCCACCGTCCCCCTCCCCCCACGAAAAAAGTCACCTCCTCCTCCGGGTCGTCTCCGATCGACCCCCCCCCCCCCCCCCCCGACCCCACCTGCCCATCAGCCACCTCGGCACTCATGGATTTTCATTCATTCACTCCCTTGGGTCTGTGACTCAGACCTCTTCATCCACAGGGTCTCCTGTTACCTCTATTAGATCGCCGGCTCCCTGAGGGCAAGGATCGTGTCTCTGACTTCCTCCGTGGGTTCCCCGAGCAGCCGGCAGGCCTCGGCACCCGAAGCTGACCCCGATACCCCACTGCCGGCTGGCCCTGAGGTCCTCTCATCAGTCATCGGAATTTGCTAAGCACCCACCGGTGAACCACCGGGACCTTACGGCAAGACCGTAAGAAAGCAGCTCTTCTGCAGTAAGAGGAGCTTCACGGTTAGCCCTCCGGGGCACCGGCCCCGTTCTTTCACTGGTCGGATCTTCAGTGAAAGAGAAGTCGGTGCTGCTGGTTTCCACAGAGCCTTCGACCACCAACCGGTCAACATCCTTACCCACAGAGTTGTTTCAGCTGCTGGGACCCAAGACATCCTGTGACAATAATCAGGTCCCCTTGGAGCCCAGCCTGTGTTCGGGGGCGGGGGGGGGGGGGGGGGGGGGGGGGGGCGGCCCTGAAGGACAAAGGATCATCCCCTCAGGGTAGGGGTGGCCCGCTAAAAACGGCCACACTCTACAGAATCAATCAACGGTATCTTTGAGCAGCGGGGCCTAGTAGAAAGAGTCCGGGCCTGGAAGTCAAAGGACCTGGGTTTCACTTTTGGCTCCCCCACACGTCTTTCGGGTGTCCTTGGGCCGGGTCACTTCTCTGACTCTCGGTTTCCTCATCCGGAAAACAGGAATTCAATGCCTGTTCTCCCTCCTACTTAGACTTGAGCCCCCCTGTGGGACAGGAACTGCATCGGATCTGATTAATTTGTATCTCCTCCAGGGCTTAAACCAGTGCCTGACTCACAGTACGCACTTAACGGGTATCGTAATAATAATACGATTAAATAATAACAAAGCCACGGACTTGGTTTCAAAGGCAATTGCAGGCTACACTTTGATGCAACGGAAGGGAATCGATCTGGGGGTGTTTTGCTACAGGGGAGTTTTCCGTGGGGATCGTTAATAAATGACCCGATGCTCTACAGCCAGGAAAGGGCTTAGAACGCCGTCCTTCGGTTCGAAGACGCCGACGGTTTCACGGACGCGAGGGTCATCGACGGAGCACCTCTAGCCCCCTGTGCTACCGTGGGGCCCCTTCCCTGGCCCCTCGCTACCCGGGGGCGGACTGCACTGCTCAGACAACAAGGGTGCTGTATGACATTACTCTCTCTCTTCCCCAGCAGGAGACCACAATGGCCCTGTCTACGTTGCCTAGGACGTTAGTTTAAGACTGGGAGGCAAAGGTGGACCCCGGCTCCCGGCCGGACCCGTGTTCCAACTGTTTCCGCGGCCAGCCGGTCCGTCAGCCGTATTTACTGAGCGCTTACTGCGTGCGGGGCACTGTGCTAAGCGCTGGGGCGTGAACGATATAGGGTAGCGCTGCAGTGGCGGGGGCTGGTCTGCGCCACGCCAGCCACGTGCTCTGGCCCAGTCCTCCTCCCCGTGCCCGGCGGCCCCCACTGCGAGACGGCTGGCAGGGAGGCAGGGCGCAGTCTGGGATGTGTGACGCACACTTAGAACCGTCCCCTCGTCCGCACAGGAAAGCGGAAAGGGCTCCCCCGACCCTCACTGCGTCACCGGGGGTCGATCGATGCCGTTCAAAATGGCTGAGGGCCCAGTGTTCTCTGCCACGGACGCAAGTCTCGGAGGCGGTCTGCTCTCTGACGGCGGCGGCCGGAGGAGCGAAGTGCTGCTCTGCCCCCAGTAAGGTGCCAGCAGGGCTACTTTCGGCTTGAAGCCGCTGCTGCTGATGGTGGGATTGTATCTCTGAGGGTGGGTGCCGCTGGGATAGCTTCCCCCCCCCGTCAATGATAATAACTGTAATGATAATAATAATCGCGGCATTTAAGTGCTTACTATATGCCGAGCACTGTCCTGCGTGGTGGGGCAGCGGGGGCCCTGGGGAAAGAACACGGACCTGAGAGGCAGAGGACGTGGGTCCTGATCCCGGCTCTGCCTCGTGTCTGCTGTGTGACCTTGGGGAAGTCACCTCACTTCTCTGTGCCTCAGTTATCCCATCTGGAAAATGAGGACTCAGAATCTGAGCCCCATGTGGGACAGGGACTCTGTCCAACCTGATTACCGTGTATCTACCCAGCGCTTGGCACAGAGCAAGCGCTTAACAAACACCACGGCTGTTGTTATTAGGTCCCACACGGAGCTGATCATCTGAGGAGGAGGGAGAACAGGCTTGAATCCTCATTTCGCAGAGGAGGGAACTGAGACACGGAGAAGTGACTTGCCCAAGGTCACACTGCAGAGAAGTGGTGGGGCGAGAATCAGAACCCAGGTCCTCTGACTCCCAGGCCTGTGCTCTTCCCATAAGGCCACACTGTTCAGCGTGGCTCAGTGGAAAGGGCAGGGGCTTAGGAGTCGGAGGTCATGGGTTCTAATCCCGGCTCTGCCTCCTGTCAGCTGCGTGACCTCGGGCAAGTCGCTTGACTTCCCGGTGCCTCGGTTACCTCATCTGTAAAATGGGGATTAAGACTGTGAGCCTCAAGTGGGACAACCCGATTACCCTGTATCTACCCCAGCGCTCAGAACAGTGCTCGGCACGTAGTAGGCGCTTAACAAGTACCAACATCATTAGTATTAGTATTAGTATTATGATGATTCCCATGAGAGAGTAGCAGGGCACTTTTTCCAGCCCCTGGCCATTCTGAGGTAAGCACCGGTCTGAACGCGGTACAGCGGTCGCGCAATGCTTTACACACATGGCCTAGTGGAGTGCTCTGTCCACGGCGAGTGCTCCGACGAGGACGACGACGACGACGACATAACCTCCTCTCTGGTCACCGAAACTGCCTCTCCCTCCACTCCCGCAAAAAGTTTGCATTGCTTGGAAAGGGATTTTACGTTTCCCTCAGTGTACCGCGTGCCGAACTGAACCTACTGTGTGGAGAACACTGTACTAAGCGTTTGGAAGAGTACAACAGAAGCAGAAGATCTGACACCTGCTCGTCAAGAGCTTACGGTCCGGTCGATAACAATCGATGGCATGGAGTGTTCACGGTGTACTACGCGCCTGGGAGGGTAATACGATAGGTAGGCGTGATTCCCTTGCCTACAAGGAGTTGACGGCGGAGAGGGGGAGATAATCGAATAAATGACAGGTAGGGGAAGTGGCAGGGTGTAAGGATGGGGTCCTAGGTCCTAGGTAATCCAAACTGATTACCGGGTATCTCCCCAGCGCTTGGCACAGGGTAAGCGCTTAACAAATACCACAGCTGTTGTTATTATAGGTCCCACACGGAGCTGATCATCTGAGGAGGAGGGAGAACAGGCTTGAATCCCCATTTGGCAGGTGAGCGAACTGAGACACGGAGAAGTGACTTGCCCAAGGTCACACGGCAGATAAGTGGTGTGTCCCCGCCCCTCACCTGCCACTTGGGCACTTCTGCACCGCCTAAGCGCTTCTCTATATCGCCTGCAGGCCCTTCTCCTAAGTACTAACTCTTGTAAACCTAGCCCCTTCCCCTGCCTGTCTCCCACTCCATCCAATTGTACTTACTGAGCGCTTACTGTGTGCACAGCACCGTAGTAAGCGCTAGAGTGTAAGCTCCTTGAGGGCAGCGACCGTGTCTCCTCTCCCAAGTGCCTGAGATCTGCCCACGACAGGTGCTCAAGAAATATGTCTGACTGAACCGGGCCAGTGGCTGCAAGCCGGGGGGGGGGGGGGGGGGGGGGGGGGGGGGGGGGGGGCGCCCCGAAGCAGTGTGGCCCTGGGTTCTAATCCTGGCTCCGCCACTTGCCTGCTGGGTGACCTCGGACACGTCACTTCACTTCTCTGTGCCTCAGTTACCTCATCTGGAGACGGGGGTTAAGACTGCGAGCCCCCTGTGGGACACGGACCGTGTCCAACCTGAGGAGCGTGTAATCACCCCAGCGCTTAGCACAGTGCTTGGCACACAGTGAGCGCTTAACAAATACCATTAAAAAAGCGTGAGTGGGACGGGACGGACACCCCAATCCGGGGAACATCACGGCAGCCAAACCAACAACCTGGGAGGTAAAAGACTCCGGGGAGGAGTCCAGAATGAAAAATGTCACCACGGCAGTAAACTTCTGGGACAAGGAGGAAGGTGGGATTGGGGTGGGGAAGGAAGGAAGGAAGGAAGGAGGGATGAGGAGGAATTCAGTTTCAGCCACGTTGTAGCAGGGGGACGGCAGGGGGAGAGTCTACGTGGAGATGTCCTGGAGGCAAAGGAAAACGTGAAATTTTAAGGCAGGTCAGAGGAAGGGACCAGCGAGGCAGACTTGAGAGTCGTCCGCTCAGAGGGGGAAGCCCTATGAGCGAAGGAGGGGGGAGAGAGCGTGGGACGGCGCAGAGGGGAGGGAATGAGAACAGCAGGAGGGAAGGAGCCAAAACAGAGCCCTGCTGGCCACTCTCAGTTGAGAGGTGGAAGAAGGGCCACCAAAGAAGTGGTTAGAGAGGCAAGAGGAAAGCCAGGCGAGTGCCGTGTCAGCTAAACCAAGGAGAAGGAACGCTTCGCCGAGAGTATTAAAGGCAGCCCACGGGTCAAGAAAGAGGAGGACAGTGGAGTCCGTTAGACTTCATTCATTCACTCATTCAATCGCATCTACTGAGCGCTTACTGTGCGCAGAGCACTGTACTACGCGCTTGGAAAGTAAAATTCAGCAAAAAGAGAGACGACCCCCGCCCACGCCGGGCTTACAGTCTAGGAGAGGGGACTTGACTCGGAGGCGGCCGTGGAAGACCTGGCGATCCCGGTCTCGCGGGGAGGGGGGTGCAAACCGGAGCAAAAAGAGAGCCGGGGGAGAGCGACCGTATACGGCAACCGTATACAGGCCATTCGCGGACCTCGGACGGGAAAGCCAGCAGAAAGACAGGGTAACAGCTGGAGACTGCAGTGGGATCCGGAAAAGGCTTTTCTCGTAGGGGTGGGGTGGGGAAGACTCGAGCACGTTTGAGAGGAGAGGGGAAGGAGCCGGTGGAAAGTGAGAGGCTGAGGTGGCATAAAGGAGAGGGTGATGGGGGAAGAGTCTTCAAATGGTTTAAAGAGGAGGCAGACGGGATACGTCGGAAGAGCAGGCAGGACGCCCCCTCTTAAGAGGGGGAGAAAGCGGGCAAGGAAGCAGGAGACTGCCGAGGGGGCCGAGCTCACATCCGACGGTACCTCTGTTGCCCACGAAGATGCGGGTGAGGTGCCGGTGGGTCATCAGGGGTTTGGAAGGGGTAGGGGTGAGGACGCCCTTCAGGAGGGAGTCTGGAACTGGGGGA
Source organism: Ornithorhynchus anatinus (assembly GCF_004115215.2). Classification (NCBI taxonomy): domain Eukaryota; kingdom Metazoa; phylum Chordata; class Mammalia; order Monotremata; family Ornithorhynchidae; genus Ornithorhynchus; species Ornithorhynchus anatinus. The sequence continues at coordinate 106,649,167 of NC_041749.1, forward strand.
GGGAGGGAGGTCCCAGCAGCACCGGAGTCCCCGGGGGCCCGGGAGAGTGCTCTGCACAAAGTGAGCACTCAAAAAATACGACCGAACGAATGACCGAGTGAACGACGAGGTAGGTTTAGAACCGCCGCCGGGCAGGAGACAAAAGGGGAGGGTAAATCTGGAGCATCGGGGCTCGACCTGGTTTCCGAACTGCCGCCGCCAAGTGCAGGGATGTGACGCGGGGCTGGGGCGGGGGGCGGCTGCGGGTGCGAGCCACGAGGTGGCGGGGAATTGAGTTAAGTAGAAAGGATCCGGGTGAAGGCGTGCGTTTCGGCACAGCTGGCCGAAAACGGCGGCCATTTCTGTGAGACCCGCGTCAGAAAGCCCGACGTTCCCGGGCCGGACACCGCAACGGGGTCCTGCGTCCTCTCCCCCCACCCCCTGCACAGGCCTCGCTCTCCTCGGGCTCTTCACTCACCTCGATGGTAGGGCCGCAGAGCTGGGGCGGGAGATTGGGCATGCTGTACAGTATATTGCCTGTCTGGGGGTGCTCGTGCTGAGGGTACTCCCCGTCCATGGCAGGGTGCCCTGAGAGCATCAGGCTTGGTCCTGCTGCATGAAGTCACTGGAGGGGAGGGAACAGACTGCAGTAATATCTTTATCTGGGCTCTTCACTCTGAAGCATGTCCTGGAAAAAAAACACACATACGAAAACTCTGAGCTCAACGCCGAACTGAGGCAGGAGGGGGAGTGCAGAGGAGGCTGTAGCATCGTCTCCTCTTCTGAAGATTTTCTTCAGGAAAGGGTAAGATTGCTACTGACCGGGGAGCTTCAGAGAAAGACAGGGCTGTCCGGAAATGGGGGTGAGAGAGAGAAACGGACGTGGGCAAGCGCAAGAAGGAGCCGGGCCCTGGGATTTGACTGTGGCGGGGTTGGGGGCGTTCCCTCTGGCGCTCACAAGATTCCTGACCGTCGACTGGCGCTCGCAAGATTTCTGATTTCTGGGGAACCGCTCTCGCCCTGGAAACCTGAGTCCCCGTCTCCACCCCGATTTTCCCACGATCACTTCATCTGCAATCACTAGTCCGCCGGAAGGCTAGTTCCCCCCGAGTGAAATAGGAGATGACAACCGATCACAGACGAGGCTGGGGGTGCCTTCGTTCAGGGATAAACTGGCCTCACCCTGCACCTCTCCCGACTCCGACCCACCGTGCGCGCACCCCCGCCCCCCACCCCCCCCCCGACGGGGAGCTTCTTCCTCCCCACTCGAGTCCGTCAATCAAGTTCCTCCTCCATTTTCAAGCCTTCGTCAAAGAGAGAGACATCCTCCAGAAGGCCATTCTCCAACTCAGCGCCCACCCTCCTTCGGCTAACTCGGCGGCGCGCTTGTGTTTCGACCAGACGCGTCTACGCTTCTACTCCCGTGCCTCTCGGCTATCTGGTAACTTGCGTCCGTTTTTCTCCCCCACCAGATGGCAAACTTGAAGGCAGCGATGGTCTCTTGCTTCCGCCGTACGCTCCCAAGTATCTAACGCGGAGCTCGGCACACACGATGGGGAGGGAGGGAGAGGGGACTGGGGGATAGATAGAATTTCGGCCGGTGTGGGTGCCTCCTATATCGCCGCAGAGCATCCGGAGACGGAGGAGCCCCGGCCATCCCTCGCGAGCCCACATCCTAAGCACCACACCAAACCGTCCGCGGCCCCGGGGCATTTCCCAAACGGCATCTCTCCGGGGCCTGCTGGGTGCCGAGCGCTTGACTGAGCACTTAGGACGAGTTCAGTAAAAGCAAAGAGCCCGATCCCTCCCCTCAGGGAGCTTAGGACCTAAAGGGGAAGCAAAGGAGGGGTTGGCTAAGAGAGGGGCCGTCCCCCCTCAAATGACTTCGGTCACGGTCCTTGGCGGGGGAGGGTCCGCCCGCCGGCTCTTCTTGTCACCTCGTTGGGGCCAGTGATCCGGGTGTGGGCGGCGTTCCTCGGTGCGGCGCGGCCCAGGGAAGCGGCGGCGTGTACTCGCCGAGCGGAGGGAAAGGCGCATCGGCCGTTGGGAGGGGAGGGATCCGCCCAGGCGAACCGCTCCTCCCAAATTAACCGGGGGGATGAAGAAATCCGCCGGGCTTCCAGTAATCCTAGCCACATAAGCTGGACTCTGCTGGTTTGTGCAAGAACTGAAGTCAACCCATTACTCAACCAGCTTCATCGCTCCAGAGCACGAGAAAGGACTCTCAGGCCGGTGGTTGCTCACCTGAGGCAAATGACCCACCGAGGGGATTAAGGTCCCCGGCAGGGCACACACGCTTAGACGGCGAGGCCTGAAGCCAAGTGTTTTTTCGACATCGCTGGATTCGGGCGTGTGATCTGTAAGCATCGCCCTCGGAGCGGTCGGGAGGGAACGGGACTCGGGACTTCCCTACAATCTCCTGGTCCCAAAACCACAGATGCGGGCGGACGGTCTGCCAGCCCCGAAGCACCAGTAACGTCTCCTGAATTCACCATGAACGAAGCCACCGCAAAGAAGGCCGGAGAGCTGCCACCTCCGCTCTAGGTGCCGCGGGGAGGAGGGAAAGTTCAAACGGGGGGCAGAGTCAGAATGGTTCCGGGTTCCCCCCAGCAGCCAGAACGACCGCTCTCCTCAACTGCCGATGACCCGCGGGTGGACGGTCCGCGGTAGAATTATAGGCTCTCGGCCACAGTCAACCTGCCCTCCTGTAATTTCTTCCCAGGCGACGGCAGCTGGGGCCCGTGACGGGAGTTCTTCCTAAGTTTCCCTGGCAATTCTGTCTTCCTTCATTACCCGGACAGATTAGGGCCCCTCTACTACCCAGATGGGACACAAATCACCTCCTCAGTTTGGCCTGGTATTTTCTGCATCCCCTTCTCTCCCCCATTCAAGTAGATGAGCTGACTTTAAATCGATCCCGCTTCTCTTCTTCTTGGCTACTATCAGGCTACTAGTACCCATCAGGCACTAGCTCGAGACCGAAAAATAAAAGAACCAGGCCCTTCGGCATCCGTCAGGCCTTTCCCGTTAGCCGGTGACCATCACTGCCCGCGGCCTCCCTGGGGAATCCTTACGAGGGAAAAACTGGGCCTTCTGGGTTGTCTGTTAGCCAGCCCCCTCCTCACCAACCCTCAGCGCCTGCTCCGGCACCCCCGAGTCGATGATCTGAAGGAACGGACGCCGGCGACGCGGAGTCATGCCCGTGGACCCCGGGCTCCTCCCCGGGGATTGGGATTCCTCCCCCCCCGAGGCGCGCCGTTCTCGCCCCCGTTCCCACGGGGGTTCAGCTGCCATCTTTCGGCTGCCTCGCTCGCTCGGCCTCCCGAGATCTTGCCGCAGTTCATCCCATCTGCGTGACGTTTCCCCGGCTGGAAGGACTGGGTCCTCTGGAAACTTGGAGACGGCCCCATCCCGCCCCCTCCTTCGGATCATTTATGACGATTTAAAGCAAAACCGGACTCGGCACCCACCCCGCCCCCGGGAGTCCCCACCGGGCGGCACGTTGGGCCAGTCCGAAAAGTGGTCGTTAACCTCCCCCCCCACACCCCTTCCGCCACGGCTGGCCAGCCAGTCCCCCCTTTGGGGATGGAACCTCGTCAAAGGCCCGTTGAAAAATCTGAATTTATTACGTCCATTGGTCCCTCTCTATCCACGTGCTTATCTGACCCTCTCAGAAAACCTCCGCAGATCTGATGGCACAATTTCCCTTTTCAGAAACCACGCGGACTCTCCCCCGACAGGTAGTGTTTGTCCAGAGAGTTCACTGATCCTAAACAGGGCAGCGGATGACAAATATACAGACATGCAAACTGTTACCCGCATTTTGCAGCTCAAGTAAGCGAGCTCCTCTCTCCCTCGAGAACGAGTGCAAACCGTCAACTGTAACCTAAATGGAACTCAGTCTCACCTAACCATACATTCGCACAACATCAACACCAAGGGTCAGAGAGTTGCATCAGCCACTGAATACAAATGCAAAACTCTTGCGAGTGCCCACACATACAAAGGCCGGTCTGAAACCGTGACCTCTTTCCCGTTTTGATCATTCAGATTCCCCGACCTCCAAGTCTAAAGAGTATCCTCTGAAAACACAGGGCTTTACGGTAGAAGAAGGAAAAAGCAACTTTTCTCAGGGGGCCCTGATGCAATCCAACTAAATCTAGCAAGCTTGGCCAGAGTCCACCCCCGAGAACCGGCAGGCGCAAGTGACAAGACGTTGCCGCCGCCGCCGCCGACAGCTCTGGGCGCTACGGGAAGCATGCGGATTCGGGTAAATAATAAAAGCGGTCGGGGGCATCTCAGCCTGTGGAGAACAAGCTACGGCAGAACCAACCCACAGAAGGCTTGCCTCCTCACTAATAAATATCCTGGAGGTGACTAAGTGCCTAGTGCTTAGTTCAGACAGAAAATATTTACTGGGGAACTGGATTTCTGCAAAAAAATTTCAATCACGGAAGGCCCAGGGGGCCATTTAGCAGACACCTGGTTTAGTGACAGCAATTAATCCTTTCCCCCCCGAACCAACCCCCACCCCACCCCCCCCCCCGCAACCCCCAAACCCCTCCTGCCCGTCTGGACCCCATCCAACCAGTTTCCAGGAGTTCCCGGGTAACTGAAGGGGTGAGGTTAGCTGACTCTTCTGCTTGGCTTGCTGCACTCTCCAACAGAAAGAAACTTTGGAGGCCTCAGCCTGTAACTCTGCAGGAACTTGGGGTGGGGGGGGGTGGGGGGCGGGGGGAAGGGTGAGAACCCGGAAATTAAAGCTGCAACTCGGCCGCTTCCTCTTGTCTGGTCACATCCCCGTCGGCCGGACCGGAGAGTCGGGCTCGGTGGCGCCCCGCCACGGGGATGTCAGCAGGGAGTGCAGACGCAAGTGTCCGTGAGCGTCGAGGAGGTGAAGGGGCTGACATTTTAGAACTGTTAACAATCTATGATGTCAGTGACCCATGCATTAAAGACCATTAAGATATGAACGGCTCCTTCGGGAATCATTAGAGTGCCAGGGGAAGGACGATAATGAAACGGATAAGCAGTTGACGGCCGGACCCAAATGATTCACATTTGAACTTCAGAGACGGTTTCCTCTCTCTCCCTCTCCCCCCACCCTGCCCCCACACCGCTACTCGGCCCCCTTTTCTCAGAAAAATAATATATGTGACACTTTCGTATCACATAAAAAATCTGCTGACCTAAGTCCTGGAGGTGGCTTGAAACGCTGGAGATCTTAAAGCTGACGGAGGGGACTGCTCTCTTCTTGTCTCGTTTCGGAGAGGGGACGGGGGTCCCCATCACCTCTACCAGGACGGCACCTGCTTTGCCAGGGGTCACGAGGTCACGCAGAGGCCCCTCCTGTTCCACAGAAATGAAGCAGAGGGCTTGACGCCGGGGTGAAAGTGTTTCGGCAAGCAGCGTGTGGCGATGGCCTGGGGCGGTGAAGGTCCCAGACCGGATGTGAACTCGCTGAAGTTCGCTTACTTTATTCTCTCTTGGGCCCACTGTTGAAGTAGACAAGGCCCAAGGCAGGAAGAGCACAGGACCATTTAAGGGGGGGGGGGGAAAGAAAACACCACCACACCCTCACTGGGTCAGACCGGTCTGGGATTCTGTCTCCGACAGGGGCACCGGGACGCTTGGGAGGAACCGCGTGACGGTGCTGGCCCTCCCGGACCCCCCGTCCTCATGTTTAGGACTGAACCATCTTAGCCCCTCTTTATCTCTAACTCTCCTTCCGGCAGCCCACTCCAGACCTCCCATCCATGAACGCATCGCATCTCAAACCCCTCTTGTGCCTGCCAAAGAGCGCCCCGTGGGAGCCAATTCCATCTGCTTACCCCCGCCCACGCCGGGCTGGGAGAAGAGCTTCCTTCGGCTCAGCTGGAACCCACCGCCTTCAAGCTCCGCTGGGCGCCCCGCGGTCCTGCTAGTGCTGGATCTGGAGAACCAAGTCTCTGCTTCTCCCATATTTTGAGATTCTGAAAATATCAAGCCTGTCTTCTCTAGGTCGAGGTGTTCCTAGGCTGAAGAAGCCTGATGCTTTCAGTCTCTCCTCATACGGAGGCTGCTCCCCCTCCTCCACCCCCCGATCACCTCAGCTGCCCTCCTCCACGCCTTCCCCTGCTCTAGTATAACCTTCTGGGCAGCAGTGACCAGAACTGCCTGCGGGAATCCCGGGGCAGAGAGGTCACGGCCGTACAGGGTGGCAACTCTGCCGCCGGCTTCTTCTGGCCTGTCAGCTTGCTGCGGGCGGGGAACGTGACTACCGACTCTGTGGTTTTGTACTCTCCCAGGTAGCCAGTGCAGCGCCGCGGCCCACAGTAAGTGCTCAGATACCCTCGAGCGATTGATTCTGACCCCTTCCCGACGATCCCCTTTTGGGTACGAGAAGCGGTGCGGGGGGGAAGGGCACCGTCGGCATTTCCCAACTCCCTTCGTCCAGTGACAGAGTTGACCCTCCCGAGCCAAGTAGACCGCTGGGTCGGGTTCAGAGCAGCTGGGCCACGGACTCCCCCGACAGCAGTGCGGAGCGGTGGGAAGGGCAGGATAAAGAACTACCTCAACCTGGCATCCCAGGGACTGGCATCCCGAGGCTTCCGATTCTTGCCTGATCCAAGATACTCTGTCGGTCAGTGGGTCGATCGTATTTACTGAACGCTGTACAAGCGCTCGGTAGGGTACAATATAATCATAACAGGAGTGGTATTTGTTAAGCGTCTACTACGTGCCAAGCACGGTTCTTAAGCGAAGGGGCAGATACAAGGTAATCAGGTTGTCCCATGTGGGGCTCAGAGTCTCAATCCCCATTTTACAGATGAGGTAACTGAGGGACAGAGAAGTTAAGTGACTTGCCGACAGTCACAGAGTTGACAAGTAGCAGAGTTGGGATTCGAACCCATGACCTCTGACTCCAAAGCCCACGCTCTTTCCACTGAGTCCCGCTGCTTCTCGAGTAATAGCATTTCCCGGGTACCTACCGTGGGCAATTCCATCAGTCAGTGGTATTTGTTGAGAGCTTAGTGTGTGCAGAGCAATCAGTCGACCCCTCGTACTTATCGAGCGCTTACTCTGCGCAGAGCTCTGGATCGAGCGCTTGGGAAAGTACAACAGAGTTGGCAGATACGGTCCCTGCCCACCAGCAGCTTCCAGTCTAGCGGAGGAGACAGATGCGAAAAGACAGCACGAATTACGGAGGCGGGCGCTGTGGGGCTGAGGGTGGGGTGAATACCGAGCGCTTAGGCGACAGACACACCGAACTAAGCCACATCAGAGAAGTCACGCTGGAGAAAAACCCGACAAATGCATTGAATGTTCTGAAGCCGCTCACCAGCTTCAGACCTTATCAGACATCAAAAAACTCACCCTGGAGGGAAACCCTAAAAAATAAGTCTGGCCGTAGGGTTTCATCCCAATTTCTGGGTTTAAGCAAACTGGCCCAACATCAGACACGAGGAGTCCAAAAAAAAACAAACACCAAAAAACCCAAACCCCAAAAAACAGGTTATCAGGGCTGGACTGGACCACTATGTACATATCTATAAATCTATATATAATACATTTTTCATCCTATTAATGTCTGTCTCCCCCCTCCAGACTGTCAGCTCGTGGGCAAGGAGCTTGGTACAGTGCTCTGCACATAGTAAGCGCTCAACAGATACTACTGAATGAATGAACGAATAGTACCAACCGCTTAATACGGTGCTCTGCGCACAGTAAGCGCTCAAACACCAACGATTGATAGACGAAGTTCCTTGACGGCGGGGACTGTGTCTAGCAACCCTACTGTACTCTCCCAACTCTTAGTACAGTGCTTGTGACTGCCTGACTGATGGGTTGACTGGGTAAAAATAACAACAACGATGGGATCTGTTAAGCGCTTACTATGTGCCAAGGACTGTTCTAAGCGCTGGGGTAGATACAAGGTAATCAGGTTGTCCCACGTGGGGCTCACCGTTCTTAATCCCCATTTTACAGATGAGGTAACTGACGTGACTCGCCCAAGGTCACAGCAGACAAGTGGTGGAGCTGGGATTAGAACCCACGGCCTCCGACTCCCCAAGCCCACGCTCTTGCCAAGAGGCCACGCTGCTTCAACTGAATTCAATTTAAAAATACCCGGATGAGAATTAGATCCGGTCCCTGGCCCTCACAATCACCACAGATGCCAACAGTGGCACTGTGAACGTTCCTCGTGAACGTGAGTCAAAGAGGGGAGAATGGGGAACGGGTCCGGGGACGGGCGGGCAGGCTGTGCCGTCCTATTCCCCCCACCGCCCCCATCCCTCAACTGCCACTTAAGCACTTCTGCATCACCGAAGCACTTGGAAACTCATAAATTGTCTCCCCACAGCCCCCGGCCCTGCTACGCTTGCGACCGGAGCTTTATTTACACTCTATAGTTTCCTCCTACCTGTAATTGATTTTAGGGTCCGTCTCCCCGACCCGACTGTTCTAAGTGCACTCTCCCAAGCGCTCAGTCCAGCACTCTGTACAGAGGAACGGCCGATCCACCGACTACCTAACGGGGCAGGGAGCCCCGAAATGGGAGCTCGCCGGCGTCACCTGAAAGCGCCGAGGTCTCGTCGAGGCCCTTGCGGGGAGCGGGGTCGGGAGTCCGGCAGCGGCGGCTTTCCGGAGCAGCTGTTGAAGGCTGCCCTGAAAATTCCTATCTCCTACGAAACACACTTATCGAGAAGGCCACATCCGGGGAACGTCAGCTCCCAGGAGAAAAATCGACCACTGCACCGGGAAGCAGATTGGAAAAAAGCACAGCACAGCACGGAACAGTCCCTCCGGGCATAAGGTGTGGAAGTGAGCGTCGGCCTCGTCCAGGGACACGGACAGGAAGGCTCTCCCCGCTAGGCGTGGCAGCCCTCTCTCTGGACCTATTCCCTGAGTCCCTTTCCACATCAGCTCGGGGGCTGGGATTCGTGCTCCGGAAAGAGAAGCGGTGCGCTACCATGCTGTGCCTAAAGCAAGCTCCCAGGAAATACAGAAGCCCCTGAAACCCAGGAGCTCTAGCTCTCGGCAGATATCTGGGACCACCAGAGAGCACTTCCTCTTCGGGGCCGGGGGGGCTCTCTGTCGATGCTTGAACGGCTGGGAGCTAGACCGGATTCCCACCGTGGGCCTAAACTTGCTGAAACAACCCAAGCTGCCGCAGTCTCCCTGCTGACCCCCACTCGCGAGGTCACTCCAGGAGAAGAAAACGGACAGTCCGTCACCACCAACCTCCCCCTCCGCCAACCCAAGACTTCAGAGAGAGGTTCTGGTGCCGCTCAAGCTGCCGTGCCCTCGTCGGTCGGCAGAATTATCCGTCTCTTCCGACGGCCTGGAAGCTCTTGCTTATTTCCTCTGTACTTCCACCCAGGACGTCATTCCACACTCTGCGCCCGAGGGAGCCTCAATTCAGTCCGTTGGACTTCATTTCCCGGAAGAGACAGGACTGAGGCTTACCGGTCATTTCTGACAGGGAGACTCCCTCCTCGTTTATTTCCTATGAATATCTGTGGAGGACTGGCCTTGGGGTAACTGGGAATATTTATATATATATATATATATACTAAAAACAGGCAGTGAAGCCTAAAGCACCTTGGATCTGGGGTTTTATTTGGGCTTTAGGAGAAAAACTATTGCTGAGCTGACCTCCAAGCCAGCTGAAGCTTCGTTATCGAGACACTGTCGGATTTTCAAGCTTACACGAGCGCCCGGCTAGTAAAAGAGAAGCCGAAGCTCCCGCAGCATCAGTAACAGCAGCATTTACTGAGTCCACCCTAGGGGGCTGAGCACCGGGTGGGTACTTGGGGGGGATACAGAAGAGCCGCAAAGGAGAATGAAGTCCTCTCGAGCTGCCGAAGATACACTTCTGAAAGCTGCCGAGGTTCACCGGTGACCGGATTGAGGTCCGGGCATCAGCCTAAAGGACCTAAATAATAATAACGGTATTTAAGTGCTTACTGTGTGTCAAGCACTGTTCTAAGCGCTGGGGTGGGTATGAAATTCAGGTTGGGCCCGATCGCCGTCCACCGTGGGACTCGCAGTCTTGATCCCCATTTTACAGATGAGGGAACTGAGGCCCAGAGAAGCCAAGTCACCTGCCCATGGTCACACAGCAGACAAGCGGCGGAGCCGGGATCAGAACCCAGGCCCAGGCTCTACCCACTAGGCCTCGCTGCTTAATGGACAGAGAGCAGACGGCTCACACGTCCCGCATGTCTTCACACAGCCTTGGGTGACACTTGGCAGCGGGAGAGGAGGGGGGAGGAGAAAGGAGGGTTTTCGGTCGGCCCAAATGGGAAACGTTCTGCGGTTAGAAAGAATTCCCCCTTTCTAGTAGAGCGGAGCAGTAATCATAAGGGGACTGTACAAAGGTAGGGAAATTGCGGATCTGTCTCCGGCGGGGGCTGTGGTCTCGCAGGGGAGTGGAGGACACTCGAGTGCTGACTAAGACTGAGCCTCACCCACGACTCTTCAGTTACCCAAAAGCTTTACAAGCAACATTTCAGGGTTCCATAACTCGACGGTTCTGTCGTCCACCAGGCAACCTGGGACTCTCTACGGCCTTGCTGCTTCTACATCCCCGCACATCTTCGCCCATCCTCTCCCAAGGAAGTACCCAAGGAGTTAAACAGTAAGAAGACAGCATTCCTTCCTCCTCATCCTCATAAACTGTTACTTGCTCTGGACCCGGGGCTATTTAGGAGACCGGCCAGAGAGCCCGCCGCCGCCAAAATCCCCGAGGCTCATTTTCTTCAATACCGACGGACAGCTGAGCAAGATCTCTGGGTTTTCGGTATCCGGCGGGAGGCGATCTGTCCGGACCTCAAGTGTCCCCGCCGCGTCGGGTGGAAAGGCTACGGATGTGGGGGTACAAGGCGCTGGGTTTGTCCTAAAACGGTAGAAAGAATTCGAGGGGCATGAGGGAGGGCTCTTTCCAGGCACGTAAGAGGCACAGGGGGTAATTCGCAGCGATGCCACTGTTGAAACTGAAAGCCGACAGACGATCTAGAAGATCGCCGTGGTTCAACCTCCTGCCCCAGAGTGAGAAGGTCATCTTCAGGCATCCCCTGAGACTGTTTGGGATGCGGCAAGTGCTCTCTCTGGAGCGGCACCTAACGAGGCACGCGCGGGCGTACGCTCCCGTGCCCTTACGTGCACACGCACACCCTTCTCCCCTCTTCTAGCTCCCGCTTTCACGGCCACGCTTTGGTGGCAACGTGGCCCCGTGGCGAGAACACAGGTCCAGACACGTGGGTTCCCCACCCAGCTCTGCCGCCGGGCGACTTTGGACAAGTCGCTTAACCTCTCCGAACCTCTTTCCCCGGGGTGCAAAGGGGGAGGACCCCACCTATCTCACCCCACCTCACGGTTGCGCTGAGAGGAGAAATTGACTACTTATTGACTACTAACTACCGTGAACACGCTCTGGAAAAATAAAATTTGATTTCAGAGGGTCACCCGTAACCAAAGAGCCAGTCTGCTGTCCCGCTTCCCCATCCGACCTCTGGTGAGGTTTCCCAAAGTAACCACAGAGATCTCTAAGTACTTGAGCGCTGTGGGCGACACTCGAGCGAAACCCCGGTGTCCCGGGCAAGAGGTATTTGCTGGGGTCCCGGGATTTCAGTGGCGGGGTCTCAGCAGGCCCTTCTCGGGAAGACGACCGGGAAACGGAAGCTCGGGATTCAACGCGAGGCCTGGCCCGAAAAACCTGGTCCACGTGACCGGAGTAGCGTCTCCAACTCCTCGGCCCCATCCGGTCAGGCTTTCATTTTGGCCTTCCTCTTTCCCAGGCTGGGAGCGCGGCTAGCTCCGGAGACTCTGTCAGCCGCCCGCCTGGCAATTATTCCATTATGTGAGCCGCAAGCCCCTTTCGTTTACTCCCGAGGTTCTTCTAGAGCAGAATTAAGTCCCAGGGGGCCCCATCCCAGACCACCACCTACGCTTGCATCAGAGGCGGTTCCGCTTATTAAACTGCATTCGCGGGGCCGAGTTTAATTTAGCCAAAGAGCAGCCAAACCTCGCAGGGTACAGCCGGGGCGGAAAATGCCGGCCCTCCCCGCACCTGGCCCAGACCGGGGGCTGCCCTCTTAGGAATTCGGGAACCTAGCCCCCTTCTCCTCCCTGATTTTCGATGACTCCCCAGACCGACTGCCAGGCTGCTCTCTCCCCCTTATCTCTCTGCCCTCTCTCCACCACAGAGAACTTCCTTTCTGTATCTCGCTCCTGACTCTGAGCCTCCAACCTGATCTCCTGCCCTTTCCCTCTGGCATGGAACTCCCTCCCTTCCCAAAGCTGCCGAACCACACATCGCCTCGTCATTAGCACCACCACTTCCAGGAGGCCCTCCCTGACTCACCCCCCCCCCACCCAAACCACCCCCCGCCACCTTCTTGATCGTATCGTTCAATTAGTCACCGTAGGCACACACGTGTGCCTCTGTTTGATCATGTCATTGCTCACTTTGGTTTTTCTGGTTTGCCTCAGTGCTCCATGCCTTTCCACCTAGGGTATCTGGGGCCGTGTTTGCACATGGTTCCCATTTGACCGGAAGCTCTTCAAGGGTGAGGCCTTTAACTTCTGTTGCACATTCCAAAGCCCCCCCGCCCCCCGCGCATACCACGCTCTGCCCACGGGGTGGCCTCGATTCTGCTGCTGCTGACGACGGTGCAGTACGCCGCTTTAAAGCTTTACGCAGCCCACTGGGCAGTCGAGAGGAGAAACCTCTCCTCGAGTGTCTCCTCCCTTGCCCCCAAATCACCCATCTCGAATGCTGAACCTCTGACCCCATGAGATCATCTCCGGATCGGGCTAGCCTCCCGTCGGCACCACCGACGGGGACACCACCCACCCCGGCGCCCCAGTCGGAACGCGTCTCGGCAGGGAGCTTCCACATCTCCCAGGAATCGAGGGTCCTCCTTGAACTCACACGCCCGGGCAGCAGCCTCGACTCGGACGCATCCTCACGTGGTCGCTCCCCATTCGACTCGGGTCCAAAAACCAGTAGAGGGCATCCCATCGGGCCTGAGAAAGGCAGCTTCAGCCAAGGAAACAAATTCTCTCACATGCACGGAGGATGTCAATTCCCTCAACACCATCTCCTTGCCCGAAGGACACAATCGGTTCCCTGAATCGTTGAGAAACCATTACTCAAACACACAAAAGCCACAGCAATTAAGACAAGTGTCATTTGACTACCCAGCCCCATCTCCTCGAGGGCAGGGACTGACCCCTCTATGCTGTGTACGCTGCGGTCCGTTGGCAGACGGGAGAGAATAGCCGCACTGGGCCGGAGACGATGAATAGGCCGGGAAAGGAACAGAGCGGTCCCGCGAGGGATTGAGAACCCCCGCGGCAGCTGGGCAAGGCAACTCCAAAAGCTCGCCGCGCTGCCAACCTGGGGGTTCGGGAAGCAGCTGGAAGAGTGAAGGAAAACACAAAAAACATTTGCACGTCAGTCCCACCACCTCTGCTTAAGCAGACAAGGAGAGTCGCACGGGAGGAAAACCCTCAACTCACGGAACACACGTGAGGATCGATCCTGACGCTGGAGGCCCAAGGCCCGGAACTCCGGGGGGCTACCCAAGGCCATGGGGAACCGTGCCCACGGCAAGCGTGGGGGCGTGGCCAGCCCTATCCGAGGCGGCCATCTCCAACGTGGCACCCGCACCCCATGCGTACGCCCATCCAAGTCTCGCCACAGGGGCTGGAAGGGCTGCACAGGCCAGGCTCGACCCTCAGAATGGGGATGACCGTCCTCCAGCTAAGCCTAATCTGCTCGGAGCGGGTTCTGGTACCCGTTGCCTTCTCCTCTCCCCGTACTGGGAGGGTAGGGCCTCAGCCTGGATTTCTGGCCCAGGCTAGACTCTCCTGGGGCCCGGTGGCTAGCCAGGACAGCCCCAGCCGGAGCCCTAGAGCTGACAGGAACCACACTGACCCTGGGCCACCCCAGATGTGTATCCTGGCTCCCTCCCAGAGCTTCTGGGAATCGTTATCATAACGGCCCGGGGGGAGACAACCACACGGACACGTGGAACACGGAACCGCCCCACTGAGGGTTCGCATTCCGCCTTCCAGAGTCCCATCCCCGCTACCTAAGCCTCCCCTTGAAAAGAACTGGGGAGGTGCACAAGCAACCGGGGAGTCAACTGAGACCAGCCCACAGAACTGGATCCCACGGGCCAGGCCCGGGTGGGGAACCCAGGAGCTGGGGAGAAAGCCACCTCCCTGGGGCCCAGAGGCAAGCTGGGGCACCAGGAGGGCCCCTCAGATACAGAGCCAAGGGCGGCGAACCCAACACCAAATGGGAAATGGCAAAGCGGGGCCGGGGTAAACAAACCTAAAAGGAGGAAGATGGTGGAGCCGGGGAAATGCGCACAACACGACACAGGAAAATCAGATGCAAGCAAAAAGTAAAGGAAAGGAAAAAGAGAGGAAGGAGAAACGGTGAGAACTCTGCCGTGACCACGTGCCCTGCCATTACCGATTCGGCTCCTCCGATCAGTCAGCCCGGGGCCCCGTCTCCGAAACCCGTCCTCACGCTCCGGGGCGGACCATCCGACACCCGACTTGCCCCTCAGCCGGGCCATTATGGACACAGTGGCTCCGAATTTCTCGAAACCCTTTCTGAGTTTCGCCACCTCCCTAGCCTGTCTCTCCAGAATCCCGAATGCGATCACCTCGTTACCCATTCCGGATCTCTTATCCATGACTACCCAGCCCATCTTGAGCCCACTGATACTTTCGACTGCCTGACTTCCCGTGGGGACCGATTCCGTCTGTTGAGGCCCCTGCTGGGAGAAGAAGTGTTTCCTCTTGTTTGTCCCAAACCTACCCCGACTGGAGCTTCCACGGGTGGTCCTGGTTGTGGCGCTATGGGAACGTGGTCTCGGGAGCAAGAAGCATGGAGGGAAGAGAAGGAGCTGGGAGGGCAGGAGCAAGCACGTGGGTGGCTGAGTGAAACAAAAAGAGAGAGAGAGCAGGCTGATCTAGTGGAAAGAGCCCGGGTCTAGGAGTCAGAGGGACTTGGGTTCTAATCACAGCTTCGCCACTTTGCCGTGTGACTTCTCTGTGTTTCGGTTCCCTCATCTATAAAATGGGGATTCAAACCGTGAGCCCCTTGTGGGACAGGGACTGTGTCCAACCTGATTAGCTTGTAACTTAGTAAGAACTTAGTAATAACGGTATTGGTTAAGCACTTACTATGTGTCAAGCACCGTTCTAAGCACTGGGGCAAATACAAGGTAATCGGTTTGTCCCACGTGGGGCTCACAGACAATCCCCATTTTACAGAGGAGGTAACTGAGGCACGGAGAAGCTAAGTGGCTTGCCCAAAGTCACACAGCTGATAAGTGGCGGAGCCGGAATTAGAACCCATGACTTCCGACTCCCAAGCCCGTGATCTTGCCACTAGGCCCTGCTGCTTCTCTAGTACAGGGCCTGGAACAAAGTGAGCACTTAAATGAGAGAGAAATGGATCGGGGCATCAAGTCCATGAGGACGAGGAGGCAGGGATTGGTAGGCTCCTAGGTTCATTCATTCATTCAATCGTATTTATTGAGCGCTTACTGTGTGCAGAGCACTGTACTAAGCGCTTGGAAAGTACAATCTGGCAACAGATAGAGACAATCCCTATGGGGGGGAGGGGCGGGGGAGAAACGCCCACCTGGACCACTGGGAGAGGGGGTGATGAGAGCAAGCGGAGGCCGGCTGGGGGAACAGAGAGGAGGCAGAGGAGAGGGTTCAGTGGGTAGGAACACAAGTGGCAAGGCTAAGGGCGAGAGAGGGCTGGTGGTCAGCCAAGTGACCGCAGGTGGCTGCCACCCAGGAAACTTCTGAACCAACACTATCCTCCGGTATCATTCTTTCATTTGTTTTCCTAAGTGTGATTAATCACCCATTATCTACCCTCAGGAAAGTTTTTAGAAGCTCTGAACCCACAAGCCCCATCCTCACAGAATCCCTGCCCATGAGCTCAGCTGGGTGGAAGTTTTCCAAGATTACTCCTTACTCCCCCCCCCCCCCCCCCCCCCCCGCCCCTTCGGGGGAATCTCACACACAGTCTGAAGCTTCGCTCCTTGGGAAAAAAAACGTTAGCGAGTTGAAAGACCTGGTGACCCACCACCAACTCCCCGTGATGAGACTAGCTTCCCGACGGTCAGAAGTACGAAAACTCTAATAGAGCCCGGATCCCCTCAAAGGGATATGGAGGGACTCTTGGGAATAATTCGCCCCACTGGTCAGGGGGAAGCCAGCTGAGGCTGGGCGATGGCCTGGAAACGCCCTGAGAGACCCTGGACGCTTCAGGGTTCTGTGGAGATGAGGCCTCACGTCCTACCCAGCCCCTCTCCCCAACCACCACCACTTTGAGGATCGAGTTTCCTCAAGGTCCAAAGCTGCCTCCCTTCTCTACACTGAGATGCACCTGCAAGCTGTAGGAGGCTGCGAACACACATGCGCACACAGGTACTCTCGAACACAAGATGGAAGCCCGCATTCCCAAAACAAACATTACCCAATTTTACCTCCAAATCCTTTCCCCGGTTAAAAGGATCGCGGATTGGGCTCGTAAGAGCCTAAGCTAACCGCCCCATCTCGCCCAATCCGCTCTCCCACCGCTACTGCCCCAGGAAGTTCTGGCCTTGGGTTTCGGTCTGAAGCCTCTAGAATGTGAGCCCGTTGGGGCCAGAGATTGTCTCTCTTTATTGCTGTATTGTGCCTTCCAAGTGCTGAGCATAGTGCTCTGCACACAGTAAGTGCTCAATAAACACGAATGAATGAATGAATGAGAAGCAGCGTGGCTCGGTGGAAAGAGCACGGGCTTGGGAGTCAGAGATCGTGGGCTCTAATCCCAACTCTGCCACTTATCAGCTGTGTGACTTTGGGCAAGTCACTTAACTTCTCTGTGCCTCAGTTACCTCATCTGTAAGGCTGGGGACCCCAGGTGGGACAACCTGATAACCTTGTATCTCCCCCAGAGTTTAGAACAGTGCTTGGCACATAGTAAGCGCTTAACAAATACCACCACCACCACCACCATCATCATCATCATCATCATTATTAATGAATGAAAGACCCAGACGCCTCCAGCCCAACAACGGGTCAAGGAAATTCACCAAGGACATCCCCAACCCTTTCGACCTTTTCTGGAACAAAAAACTTTCTGAGGGAAAGGCATGGGGAGAGGTCACCTCTGAAAAGTTGAAAAGGTGTCAAAGGCGTCAGAGTCAAGTGATCCTTAAAGACTGGGCCCTTTTAGTTTGGGGCAAGATTCTCCCTCCCGGGAAATAATCTTGGTTAAAAAATGAAACCCTAGGGAATTCCTTCTTTCACAGTTAGCTCTGCCACCGTCCCAGCCCTAAAGATCCAGAGCTCCAGGTGGGTTTGGAGGAAATGGGGATCTCTGAGGAAGTCTGGTCTAAACACCAATCAATCAGTCGTATTTACTGGGCGCTTTCTGCGGTGGAGAAGCGCTACGCCGAGAGCCTGGGAGAGTACAGCACAGCTGGACACTATGAGACCAGGGAGCCCGGCTACCAGGGTGCACCCAGAGGCCACGCAGACTAGACTGGCGGAGACGTTAGGTGGCCACAGGGTCTAATCGCCGGCATGGAAACTAGGTAGTCACGCGTCAACCGCACAGTGGAACGGGAGCCACGATGAGCCCGTCGCCACCTCTCCGTGCCCTTTGGCACTCTAGGAACCAAAACCCTGCCCCCACCGGCCTGCCAGTCCCCGAGGGGCAGTGGGAACGAGTCACTTTGGACTGGCTACAAAAGACGGAAGGGAACCTCCTCAGGCAGCCTCGCAAACGTTCCGTTTTCTTGACAAGCCTCCACGGAGGAGCCGATCCCGCCACTCCTTTCTTGAACCTCTCGGATTCACGTCGCCATCGTTCCACAATCTCATCCCGCCACCCCTCTCCACACACACGCATCTGCAATTGCATCCCCCAGACATGCCCTTACAGAGGGAGAGCTGTCCAATTGGGCCAAAGAGCGGCTGCCAGGGCCTCCCGCCCATCTGGGAATCTGTCGGTCTTCCACGTCAAGGGGATGTCGGAGAGAAGCGGCAGTGAGACACATCCGGGGCAGGGACCGCCCGTGGGAAACCGGCCACGGTGGCTTTTCCTGACGGAAGGCAGGTGACGGGAGGGGACTGCGTGACAGTTTGGGCGTTTACCGTGGGCAGAGCACCGTACGAAGCACTTGGGAGAGTAAAATATAGCTGGACGCTATGATCATAATAATGGATAATTATGGCATTTGTTAAGCGCTTACTATGTGACACGCGCTGCTCTAAGCACTGGGGAAGATACAAGTTAATCAGGTCAGACACAGTACCTGTCCCTCACGGGGCTCACAGTCTAAGAAAGAGGGAGAACAGGTATTTCATCCCCATTTTAGAGTTGAAGAAACGGAGGCCCAGAGAAGCGAACTGACTTGCCAGGGTCGCACAGCAGCTACGAGACCACGGAACCTAGTTATCAGGGTGCACGCGGAGGCCACGCGGTCTAGACTAGCACAGACATTAGGTGGCCACAGGGTCTGATCGTCGGCTTGGAAACAAGGGGGCAGGTGGAATCGTGGGTCACAAAGGCCTGAGCGTTCCCTCGGCTAAAAGTCCAGGCCTTTCCCAACTCGGCGCTCTCCCCCAGAGAGCCAAGGCCCCAGATGAAAAATGAAAATCGCAGTGAAAAGTCAAACTTGGGCCACCGCCTCTTGTGATTAGTCATCAAAGAAAAGGAACTTTCCAGCTTGATGACAAAAGAAAGGCCTGATTGTGCCTGTGACATGAATCGAGCCAGAAGCGTGTCATCCCGGCCATCCGCTGAACCGGGCCCAGAGGCCGGCCGGCCCCTCGGTCCAGCTTCGCCTGGGAGGAAGAAGGACCTGGGTCCTAATCGCGGTTCCGCCACTTTCTGCTGTGGAACCTCGGGCGAGTCACTTCACTTCTCTGGACCTCGGCTCCCTTACCCGCAAAACGGGGATTAAGACTGTGAGCCCCATGTGGGACGGGGACTGTGTCCAACCTGATCAGCCCGTATCTACCCCAGCGCTTAGTACAGTAAGCACTTAATGAACACCATTAAAAAAAATGGCAGCCCCATCTGGCCCAGAGGAGGAGGGGTTCAAGAAGGGCCCTACCCTCGCAACCAAGTACCAAGAGCAGCGAAAGGGGAAGAGGCACCCAGTCCTCCGTGACGAACATTTCCAGCTTGGGGTCATTTGCCGGGAACCCAACATTAAGACGCAATTACCTCTACCGCAGCTTGTCAACCTGGCCCTTCCTCGCCATCCTTACCCCGGTTCCAGCCCCGGTCAACCCCCGACGCACACACACCCAGCCAGGTTCTTCCGGCAGCCTCCTGACACCGGCCACCCCCGTCTTCGCCTACCTCCCGAACGGCTGGCCGGACCACCGTCTTAATACGCCGCTGGGAGGGGTGTCGTTCTGCACCTCAACTTCCTCTCCTCTCTTCGTTCACCCAAAACCCCCAGCTGGTGGACATGAAGCCTCCACCGGCTCTCGCTCTCTTCTCCCACTCCTCCCCAGTTCACCCGCTTGGCCACTCTCGGGCAAACATTCCAGTTGTACTTCCTTCGGGACTCTCCCGTCTGTGACCCGTTGCTGACACCTCCCCCACCTGCCTGGCAACCCTCCCCCTCCTACCCCCCCGCCGGCTCAAATCCACCACCCCAGGCCCCGCTACCCTCCCCACTTTCAAAGTCCTCCCGAAAAAGCTTTCTCCTCCAAGAGGCTGTCCCCGATTAATCCCCACCTTGGGCCGCCTTAGCACAGAAATGCAAACGGCCTAGTTCTGTTATCATCCGATCTGTGTTCCTGCTCTTTTACCTATCCGATGTCTGCGGCTGGTGCCCGGGTTTTCTCTGCTCCACTGCCGGTTCCCAAGCCGCCTACCTAGTACAACGTGCTGCTCGACAGATGCCGCCGATGAAGAAGATATGAAATCTGCTTTAAGCAGCAGCTCGTCCTAGCAACTGGAGGAGCTCGACGATTAAAGGGATTCCCGTTTCCCAGAGGCCCGGGGAGGTTGGGTGGCGGGCCCCGGGGTCGCACAGCCAGCTGGGGACAGAGCCCGCCTCCGAACTCTTAGCTCTAGGGGTCCTAGCCTTCTCGGCCTCGCCGCCGAAGGGAAAGCTTGCCCCCGGCCACATCTCCCCTAGGTCCCTCCAACTTGACCCAGACGAGAAAGCGGAGCCATCTTTCAGGATGATTTACAGCAGCCAGTACTCAAGTGACGGGTGATGCGGGCTCATGAAAAAAACATCAGCTCGCTCCCTTAATGGCCGGGCATCCTGTGCTGCTTTAATGAAATTGTTTTCCTAGCCGGGGAAGACAAAGCTTTATGAGTGGTCTAATTAGATCAGGAGTCATTCTGATTGAGATATATGAATAGTTTCAGTATAGACTTTCACTTAAACAGTTCATTATGACAGAGCTGGTCTCTGTTCGCCCGGGGGCTGTCACACAATGAGGCCGTTTCGAGTTTCCAGCTATTGCGCTTATCCTACCCCTCCTTGACTACCGCACCGGCCTCCTCGTTGACCTCCCTGCCTCCCGTCTCTCCCCTCTCCAGTCCACACTTCACTCTGACGCCCAGATCATTTCTCTACAGAAACGTTCGGGCCACGTTTCCCCACTCCTCAAGAACCTCCGGCGGTTGCCCGTCCACCTCCGCAACCGACAGAAACTCCTTACCACCGGCTTGAAACCGCTGAATCATCTCGCCTCCTCCTACCTTACCTTGCTGATCTACTACAACCCAGCCTGCACACTTCGCTCCTCTACCGCCGATTTACTTTCTGTTCCTCGATCTCGTCTATCTCGCCACTAACCCTTTGCCCACGTCCTCCCTCCCTCTTCACATCAGACAGACCATCACTCTCCCGGCCTTCAAAGCCTCATTAGCATCACACCCCCTCCAAGAGGCTTTCCTTGACTAAGCCCTCCTTTCCCCTACTCCCTCTCCCTTCCGTGTCGCCCCTGCACTTGGATCTGGATCCTTTAAGCGCTTGATAGTCACCCTGCCTTCAGCCTCACACCACTTACGTAGAGAGCCGTTGGGTATTTTCGCGTCGTCGTCCGTCTACCCTCTGGACTGGAAGCGCCTTGTGGGCAGGAAACGTGTCTACAAACTGTGATACAGTGCTCTGTACACATTAAACACTCAAATACAATTGACTTCCCATTCATTCATTCAATCGTATTTACTGAGCGCTTACCGTGTGCAGGGCACCGTACTAGGCACTTGGGAAAGTGCAACCCAACAGTAAACAGTGACGGTCCCTGCCCACCATGAGCTCACAGTCTAGTGTGAGGGAGACAGACGTCAATACAAATAGATACGATTACAGATACGTACGTAAGTGTTCCCCCAAAAGGCAAGGACTGGTGATGGAGCAGAGGGCGGGCAGGTTTACCGTCTTCATCGACAGCTGCGGTTTCCCCCAGTTCGGCACTCCGGGACGAGATGAAGTTAATGGTTGGGCCGAAGGCATAAATCCACCCCTTTGTCGGGGGCGATTTCTTGGGGCTTGCTGAGAACCGCCCCCTGGCCAAATCAAAAATACCGTCAAATCCATCCCTATGAACCACTGAAACAACTGGCCAACCCGCAGGGGGGTGGGGGGGGGGGGAGAGACGGGACGACACGTCCCGTGACCGAGAGACAGTTTTCCACGTCTATTCAGCCAGACAGGGCTGCAGGGCCCCAGCTGAAGGCAGCCGGGGCAGCCTCTCCCATCCCAAGGAGATCCCATCCCCACGTCGATGCCGAGCTGAACGGGCCACGCCGCCGGAGAGCGAAAACGGGGGGGGCGGCACCGAACCAGACTCCTCTCTCCTGCCCTGTTACTGGGGATCGGAGACTCAGCCCTCCAGATCGTGGTCTTGCCCTGGAGCCCCGGAAGCAGCGAGCGGGGAGGGGGTCGATCATCAAGGAGGGGAAGGAGAGTGGCCTGGCCTTTACCGGGGCGGGATTCACCACTGGCCTTGCCACGGTGGCAACCGGGCCGCGCGGTGGCGACTCTTTTCCGAACCTCGCCCCGAGGAGATCATCTGATGCTCTCGGTTACTCCCGACCCGGGTGCAGGGCACCGGTGCGCCCGCGTCCGGCCGGTTGGCAGGCCGCTATGGAAGAAGGCTGGTCCTTCTCCCTGCTGGGACTCTTCCTCCTCCTGGACGAAAGGCACCTGGCTGGAAAAGCCACAGGTATGCAGAGCAGACAGCCAAACCCAATCTCGCCATTTCTGAGCCACTGACTCACGGGACGTGATGAAAGATTCCCACCCCCCACCCCCGCCCCCCGGGAGCCCGAACCAGCTCCATTGGCCCGGCCTGAAAATGCGATCACTCGGAAATACTTGAAGCGTTCCCCTCCCATCCACCCACGGTGGACGCTCCCCCTGTTTGCAACCAGCTCGTCGATTCCTCGTGGGGCTACTGTGCACAAGAAGCCAAATCCAGCCTGCGTTAAGCACTCCGGTTGGGCCCGGGGCGACGCGACTCGAGCCCCAAAGCCCACGCAAGTCGAACACCACACCGCCCCCCTCCCCGCCCCCGACGGCAGGCTCCGACCGACCGCCACGGCTGCTGCCGTCACCCCACCGAGGATCCTCCCGGTGCTTGACCTGGGCAAAGTCAAGGTTGTCCGAGCAGCCGGTTGGAATGAAGACCTCTCCGGTGGCCTCGGGACAGGTCACACCAAGACCGGCTCCCCATCTCTCAGGAGTAATCCCCGTTAGACCGCCACAGACAGGGAAACTGAGGCCCAAGAGGTCAGGCAGGGCCCAGGAGGCTTGGCATCAAATCCCTACTAGCTGACACTCCACTCATTCCATTGAAGGGGTCACCGCCAAATGCTTTTGGGTTTCATATTTTGACATATCCACAGTCCAGGATTCCCCTCCAGCAACATTCCTTTCTCTAACACATTCCTCTTCCCCTTCCCAATCCCTCTCCCCACCTCCTCCCCCTGGTCACCCCCATCCCCCACCCTCAGAGAGCATAATCCCAACAGTGCTGGGCTCATGTTTACTTCCTTGTTTGCATGTTTGTCCTCGATGTCAGCAGAACTCTGAGAACCAGTTTCCCAAAACTGGCTACCTGTCTGGCCGTGCTGGGACAGCAGAGAAAACACCCTGCAGATAGGTCATCAATATAGATAACTTCATCCAACAGAGGGGCTTGAAAAATAATTCTTGAGAATCCAAGTGGGGAAAGGGGCTTGGGGGAAGAGTGGGGGTGCAGAGAGAGAGAAAAAAAAAAAGGAAGACAGGACCCCTCTAGGGATTAAACCATTTACAACCGCCCCTTCAAGGAGATGACACAAAAGGTCTTGAACACTTTTCAGCCTCAGAGTAAATCTGTTTAGAATTCAGCCAAGCTCTGAAACCACTAGAGAAAAATCGCCAAGCCAGTTCTAGGCGGAAGAGCTGGGGGAAGAAATCTGGAATTCGGATCTGTGACCGTGAGCACCACCAAGCCTGGAACTGGCAGCCGGGGAATGCCCAAAACCCACTTCTTGGATGACTTTAAAAGGGTCCCTGAGGGGCCGTGCTGTACGGGGTGGTTTGAAGTTCCCATGCATCGGACCCAGTGGGGGCTCAATAAATACCACCGCTACGACTCCCGAGCCCAAAAGGCAAGCCGGGAGCACAAAATTAACCCCAAAATAAATTTAACCCCAAAATGCTGCCGCTTTCTGCCAGGCACACCCAGACACTGGGCAGAAAATTGAGATGGGACTGGGTAAAAGACTCCTCTCCTATTTATCTTGGCTACAGAAGTTATGACTATAGTTTCACAACAGGGCTGGGGCCCAGATGAATACATTTAATAAATTAAACTGAGGGCGGGGAAATTTGGGGAGCAATATCAGGTGGCCAGAGCTACCGGGGGTGGGGGCCCCCGCAGGGAGAGGGGAAGAGGTAAGGTAGTAGGTCCCGGGGTTCTCGGTTCCCGGCTCCGTCCCCGAGCTTCAGAGAGCATTCAGGGAGGAACCCGGCCCTGAGGAGTCTCACGGGTTGGATCTTCTACGCTACCACAGCGACCGAGGCCCATCTGGCCCGCTTTGACCCTGAAGGAGAGCGTCTGGGCCCAGAAGCAAAGGCGGGACGAGATACTGAGTGAATTTTCCTCCCCAGTCGGGAGCCTGGGGAGAAATCTCCCACCTTGCCAAAGGCAACCAGAGGCTGGCGAGATTGCGGGGGAGCGGCGGGGGGAGGGCCGGGCCTCGCTACCTGGGCCGGAACCCGGAGCGGAATCAGGCCTCCCGCCAAATCCAGCCTGCCAGTAAGGGCCATTAAGCCAACCCACAGCATCCCCGGGGTAGAGGGGGCCAGAGTCTCCAATTCTCTCGCTCGGTGGGGGGAAAGAAATATTTGCTTCCTATTTCACCAGAGGGTTGGGAAGATTAATGAGATCATGTCTTTAAAGTTCACTGAGCCCTCTGGATGAAAGGGGCTACAGAAAAAAATAAACCACCAGATCTCTTTAGAGGGAACAGATTTGCCCAAGTGCCATACAAGTTCATAGAAACGACCAACTTTCTAAAAGTATCAACCACCCAAATCACCGAATGGAAAGCATTACACCCCCCTCCCCACTCCCACCCCTCCACCAAAGCAGTTCTCAACCCTACTATTTGAAGCCTGGAACACACAAACTGAAGACACAGGCAGCGGAGAAGGAAATATCATTTGCGAAAGAATATTTCTGCACACCCACATTTTAGCTAAACCAAGGGATATATTCATGAGGGTTTAAATTAGTGGCGTGACACACCTAATTACCAGTGCCAGAAGAAGGCTTAGAAGCTGCAAAATGATAGGCCCTGGGACAGTTCCCCTGAAGCACAGAAACAGGGAGGACACACAGCCATCCCCAGCCCCGAGGATGCAGGGAATCTCTCCCGACGTAAGGAGTTGGGAATCGAGAGGATGCGGCTCTCCTAGGACCAGTGCAGCACCAACCCCTGAATCCGTGAAATGACAGATGGAGCGCACGCCTGCACTATTCTGGTGCCCAACAAGGGAAGGCCAGGTCAGTTGCGAATACCAGTAAGAGTCACTTAACCCCACCCCGGTAGCTTCAATTCAGCACCCCTCATTTCCTGTGCTCGAAAGGGTGACACGGTGCTGTCGGTCGGTTACCGAACAAGCTGCTCTATTCGCCCTGGTGTCGGCTGCTCGGCAGAGGCAAGAGGAAGTGATCTCGACTTACGATTTATGTATCTGCTAAGTCTCGAGGACACTTTGGGACCAAAGTATCCCAGCTGAGACATATGGGTCACTACATCTGTTACTATTGAATTGTCCACCCAGGGGACGGAGCGGTGGCAGGCTCACTAAACTGCCACTCATTATTAATGAGGAAATGGCACCTTAAACTCAAATATTATTTCAGGTCAGTTGAAAAAAAAAAAAATCTTCTGCCCTAGCTTGAGTAAAATTATGTCCCAAAACACAAATGGCAACCAAAGAGAGGGGAAATGAGAATCTACAGTTCCCGGAGAAGCCATAAATTGTTTCACGTGCCTCCTTTTGAGAGGATGGAGAGAGCTGGAGCCCTTAGAGGGGGGGGGGAAGAAAAGCGGGGGGGGGGGGAGCTGTCAGTTGGGTATGGAAAACTTCACTGAATCCACAATAAACCCCCTCTGAACTTACATCAGAAGCAGCAGTGGAGAATTCAGAACTGAAGCCCATAAAATTGTGCTGTCAGATACCTACAATATGGATATGCTTGAATTGCAAGAATTTGGAATTTTCTGATGTATAGCACAGGACTGAATTGGCAGACATCGGGTACGTTTCTCTCGAAAAGAGGACTTGTGGTCTTCCTCTTACACACGGAGTTTTCTGGGCTGAGTTTCCTGAAATGCCCATGCTTCCAGGGCTAAATCAGGAAATCAACAACCCACTTGTTCAAATCAGTGAAAGGGGAGTGAAAGGATCAGCGCATTCGTGTAGGCAGCTAGCACACAGTCCTCTGCGTACAGTAAGAGCTCAATAGATGCCACTGATTGACGGATGGATAGATCGAAAGAGCCTCTTCTGGACGAGAGAGTACGGTACAGCAAAGGCAGCGGGAGGGGTCCTTTTCCAACTGCAAAGTCTTCAGAAAGCAGTTACTAATCGATCCGCTCGACTCCCTGATGAGGTACAGCTTTGACACACTTGACGCAGACCCAGAATAAGGAAAATCCCAGTGAAAATCATGTGCAAGAGTCACTCAACCTTTCCAAGAAAACCTGAAACATCCTCACCCTTCTGGACTAGAGGCGTGATTCCGCGACCTCTTCTAACAAACTTCTCCCTGAAGGGAAGCGGTGGTCATCACCGCTTTGGGAACTACTAAATCCTCATAAACTGAGCAAATCCGAAGCCCTGGCTGCCTTCCCGGCATCATGGGGGCAGCGATTTTGATATTGAACCCACTTGATCCATTTCCTTTTCAGAGTCCCACCGGCACCTCCCTTTCTCCACCACTCGATAAAACTGCATTGCCGATGTGTCACCCGGAATACTGACCTGGTCCGTTCAACTCATTCACGAGACGGTCGGCAAAATTGTCAAGACCTTCCAATGGTGGATTTGCTCTAAAAGCATCTCTAATGGGGCAGGGAGGGAAAGACCACCTTTTCCACCTGCAGGTAGTTGATTCTTACCTAAGCAGTCAATCGATCAGTAGCGTTTACTGAGCGTGACCGCCGTACTAAGCCCTTGGGAGAGGACAACAGAGTGAGTAGAAGGTGACTCTTCGCCCCATCTCCTGCCCCCTGCCCTCAAGTGGGGGAGACGGAGACTCAAATCAATTACGGGATGAGGGAGCATCTTTTGCAACAGAGAGACCACTTTCATACGTGCAACAGAGGTTAAAATGAAAACAAACCACAATTTGGTCCATTTCATCCATGGACTACGTCACCACAATAATCAAAGTTTGGGGCCAATCTCTGACAAGGGATGCAGTCAGCATGAACAGCCCAGACTGTACTTCTGCGGTCACGTGTTAGAAGTAAAAGGCACCATCTTTGCCCTCAAGGAGCTTACAATCCTCAGAAGCAGAGCTGAGAAGTACAGATTCCCAAGCCCCCCTCAGCTACAGTCCTGGGCTACCTAGCTTGAGAATTTCTAAATCAGCCCTTCAGTAAGCGGGGAGGAGGAGGAGGAGGAAGGGGGTTGGAGACTAGACATCGAGAGGAAGGGGAAGGAGAGGAGGTGTGGATGTAATCAGCATGACATCCTTCCACCCCTATCGTTCTTCCTCCCCACTGAAGCACTAGCAGAAGGAAGTTCTCAGTGTGTTAGCTGTCTGAGCGACCCTCCAGTGTACAAAAGCTTGTTTTAAAACATCAAAGCTCGCCACGTTAACCACCCCAGATACTGGATATAAACATATCCCTTTAAAGGCACTCGCTTAGGGTCTGGGTCAACGTACGTTTTGCCTTGTCGATCCCCTCCCGGTGATCTATTCACAGTTTTGACTTACCCTACCCCCAAAAACTGGTCGAACAACTATCTTGATTTTTTTTTGTCCTCTCTTTTCAAAAAGAAAGCCATCTTAATTGGGACTGGAAAGCTCTCCTGAGCATTTTGGTCTCTGGCGATTAAAAACCCGGTTGGCCATTCAATGACTGCACAGATAGCTCTTTATTAGAGCATCTCTGTTCACGAAGTTGGAGTTAAAGTAGTGTCAGCATTTCCCCGATAAAATCCTTGGGGCACTACTTTGCTAGAAAAACAACTCCTCTAGGTGAAAAATCTGGTTCCCATTGGGAACTTTCTTCCACTTAGAGGCAAATCAATAGATTTCTTTTTTTTTTCCAACTTTTTCCCCGGATAAATTGATTAGCCGATTCCGGATGCCCTGCAGCCCCCTGCCCGCCCTCCCTCTAGCCCGCAAATAACTCTCCAGCCAGCAGATTCTTTCTGAGTGACCCAAATCCCACTCACTTCATTTCGGGGGGGGGGGGGCAAGAGCTCTGTTTCAGAGAAAGCAGCAGCATCTCCCACTGCCCAATAACAACTGCACTGGGGATGAAGTGTTGTGGCAACCATCCAAGGGGAATTCCATTCCTCTCCAAGATAAAGGTGCAGCATGGAAAATACAAAGCGAGAGGGCCTAAACGTTAGGTGAGGGCAACTTGGGAAAGCCAGAAAGTGGGCTTCCTTTTGAGGCTGAGGAGTAACCTCCTCGCTGTCCCTCCATCTGGTCTCTCTCGCCACCGACCCCCTCGCCCACGTCCCGCCTCTGGTCTGGAACGCCCTCCCTCCTCAAATCCTTCAGACAATTACTCTTCCCGTCTTCAAAGCCTTATTGAAGGCGCATCTCCTCCAAGAGACCTTCCCTGACTAAACCCTCCTTTTCTCTTCTCCCACTCCCTTCTGCGTCGCCCTGAATTGCTCTCTTTATTCATCCCCCGCCCAGCCCCCCAGCACTTACGTATGTATCTGTAATTTATTTATTTATATTAAATGACTGGCTCCCCCTCTAGACTGAAAGTTCGTTTTGGGCAGGGGACGTGTCTGTTGATTGTTATTTTGTACTCTCCCAGGCGCTCAGTACAGTAGTCCACACACAGTAAGCACTCAATACGACTGAATGAATGAACTCTTCGGGGCAGTTCTACCTTCCCGATTCATTTCCACTCTCCTTAAGGAACAGCAATGTTGAGTTACAGAAGAATAGAAACACTGTGGGGCTGCTGCGGGGGGAGAAGCGTTATAGGTCGGGACAGAACCGAGGGACTCAGAAGGAGCAACGTTAACCCAGTATCAAATCTAGATCCTTGAAAATCAGCTGCCTCATGCTTCAGGAAGGGCAAAAATGTCAAACAATGAGAAAGTCAACTTATATTTCCTCTTGATGGCCAGGAAATGCAGGATAAAGGCCAAGATCTCAACTACACCACCTCTTTTCCTCAGGCTTGGTTGTTGGATGTGGGGAATTGGAAGGAGACATTTTCTTTCACAGTTTGATACAGTTCTCCCGCCCTCCCAAAAAAGTAATAAGGGCCAGGGAGCAGAGGTGGCTGTAAAACTGAACCAGGCAGACGGGAGAACTGACACTCTCCGGGCAGAAGGGGTCTTAAGGGCACAATACCAGTCGAGCACACCCCAGTTCAGCCCAGCTGGAGGGTTCCTCTGCCAGCCTGGCAAATCGATTACTCCAGAAATCATAACATCACGCATTTACTATTCTTATTAAACACATTACCGGTACAGGAAGGGCTCGCTCTACACAGCCTCCAGTAGACATTTTAAAAGCCTGTCTTAATGCACACTTACTGTAAGCTCAGAAGCAAACAGCAACTCTTGAATCAACTCAATCGACCCTAACATTTTCTTCGAAACGGTCAAAAAAAAGTTAGCGCCCCTCTCTTCCCCTCCAACCCCCCTCCCTACACACACACACACACACCACATACCAGCGTCTTTGAACAACGAATTTAGTACCGCTGTGGACAGTTAAATCAATTCAGATTTTCAGCTTCACCTCTAGGGGTTGGAGGGCAGGGGTGAAAATAAATTCTTTCTGTTTCAGGGCATTTCTGCCCAGCCGGTATCTTAATCCATCCCAGAAGGGAACCGTTCGGCCACGGAAGGGTTTCCTGACCGGTCTGGGCTTTGGGGTACAGTATCAGCCAGACATCGGGTCACCTGAGAGTTCCCCGCAGCTTTGAGCTTCCCAGAATTAACCCAGAAAAGTAGCTTCACCTCTCGGTCCCTCCTCTAATCAAGAGTGAAACTGAAGCTGGGGGAGACGCTGGAAACCAGATCTCAACCCCAGAGAAGAGAGGAGGGAAGGGCGGATGAGGGAGAGAGGCGGGGGGCGGGGGGAGGCCAGTTCCTGTCCAGAGTGACCGAGGCGGGTATGGAAGAGATTGAGGGCGTTGGGGGGGGGGGCAAGAGAGAGAAACAAAGAAACTCAGGAAGGACAACATGAGCAGGGAAAGGAAGAGAAACCTCAAGTCCCCCTCCCACCGCACCCGGAGGTGGGAGGAGGAAGGGGGCAGATATGGAGCGCGGTGGGGGGGGGGGGGGGGTTGGCCGAGAGGGGAACCGAGGAAGGTGAGGGCGGGCCCAAAGAACTGTGGTGAGGAGAACCCGGAGGGGGAAGAGAGGGGGAGGGGAGTCTGGACTTGTAGGATTGGGGGGGGGGGGGGCAGGGAGAGGGGAGGTGTTCAGGAGAGCCGAGCTACGGGTGAGGGGCCCGGGGCGGACCTCAGGGTGGGCAAGGATGTGGGAAGAGGTCGGGAAGACCCAGGAGAAAAGGGGGTGGCCCAAGGGCGAGGAGACCGGGGGCCCCCTGAGGTAGAGGGGAGCGGGTGGGGGAGGAAGAGCCGGGGTAGGTCATCGAGAGGAAGTGGGGAGTGAAGGAGGTGGCGAGAAGATGTGGGGGGGGGGGGTTGGAAGGGGGCGTCATGGGGCTCAGGGAGGGAGAAGTTGTTGGATGGCTGGGGGGGGCGTCCTTCAAGGGGAGTGGGGGCACACGCAGCCCGCACCCACCCCCGATCCAAGAGAGAGGCCTTGCCGGAAAGCGAGGTGCCACCCAACCGGCCCCAGCCCGGTGGGGAAGAGGGGAGAGCCGGGAGCCGGGGGGAAGGAAGCGGAGCCGCCCTCCACCCCGGGCTGAGGAAAGGAAAGGGCAGCGGCTGGGGGGGGGAGGGGGCGGTGTTGCCGTCGGGGGGATCACCCCCGCCAGCCCCCGGGACAGGGTCAAGGGCGGACCCCGGCGGGGAGAGAGGAGGGGGGGGAGGGTCGCCTCACCTCGAGACCGGGGCGGGGGGCGGGGGCCGAGACGGGGCAGAGCCCGCGATCCCCCGACAGCCGGAGCGGCGCCTCCGCTTCACGGTGCCTCGCAGTGGCGGCGGCTTACTTCCGGGTTCGCCATCTTGGGCCGGACCCCGCGCTTCCGGTGACGTCATGACGGGCGGGCAGCGGGGCCCGGCCGCGGGGAGGAAGACGGGCCGCGGCCGGGCCGGGGCGGGACCGAGGGAGGAGGCTCGTTAGGAGGAGGAAGGAAGGAAGGAAAAAGGCCGGGCTTGGGTTAAACCGGAAAGGCCGGGGCCGCCGACACCTCCGAGGTACGGAATCGCCCCAGCCACCTCTGTGTTCCCCGCGCCCCCCTTCCTGGGGGGGCTACCGGCAAATGGGGTCGGACACCGGCCCCGTCCCACGTGGGGCTCGCAGTCTCAGAGGTCCTCAGTTCCCATCCCGGCTCCGCCCCTTAATCGTCGTGTTCGTACCTGTTAAGCGCTTACTATGTGCAGAGCACCGTTGGAAGCGCTGGGGCGAGATTAGAGAAGCAGCGTGGCCCCGTGGAAAGAGCCCGGGCTTGGGAGTCGGAGGTCACGGGTTCGAATCCCGGCGGCTGTGGGACTGTGGGCAAGTCGCTTCACTTCCCTGGGCCTCGGTGACCTCATGGGGTCAGAGATCACGGGTTCGAATCCCGGTTCTGCCACTTGCCAGCTGTGTGACTTTGGGCAAGTCGCTTCACTTCCCTGGGCCTCAGTTACCTCATCTGGAAAATGGGGATTAAGACTGGGAGCCCCACGTGGGCCAACCCGATTCCCTTGTGTCTACCCCAGCGCTTAGAACATAGTAAGCGCCTAACAGATACTAACATTATTATCATTATCAGGTTGTCCCACGTGAGGCTCACAGTCTTCATCCCGCTTTTACGCCCAGAGAAGTGAAAAAGCGACTTGCCCACGGTCACCCAGCTGACGAGTGGCGGAGCCGGGATTCGAACCCATGACCCCTGACTCCCAAGCCCGGGCTCTTTCCACCGAGCCGCGCTGCCTCTCTAGTAATGTTGGTATTTGTTAAGCACTTACTAGGTGCAGACCACGGTTCTAAGCGCTGGGGAAGATACAGGGTAATCAGGTTGTCCCATGTGAGGCTCACAGTCTTAATCCCCATTTTACAGATGAGGGAACTGAGGCACAGAGAAATGAAGTGACTTGCCCACAGTCACACAGCCAAGTGGCAGAGCCGGGATTCGAACCCATGACCTCTGACTCCCAAGCCCGAGCTCTTTCCACTGAGCCACGAAGTGACTTGCCCAAGGACACACAGCAGGCAAGTGGTGGATCCAGGATTAGAACCCAGGACTTCTGGCTCCCAGGCTCATGCTCTTTCCACTAGGCCACCCTGCTTCCCGGAGTGACAGGGGCCAGGGTGCTGCCATCAGTGATGATGTCTGCTCTTGGCAGCTCTTGCCTATGCTTCCTCTCTCCTATCTGTGCTCCTGGCTCAGAAGGAGGAGCAGGTTGGTGGCCCCCAGCACAGCTGTGGGACTGACTCAGAAGTCCTGCCAATCCATTCTTCACCCAGGCAGAAGGAACCCCGGGTCATCCCAAGAACAGGATGAACTCTGGCCCTAGGAAGATTTAGACTCGATAAGGTTTCAATCATTCACTGGTATTTACCGAGTGTTTACTGTGTGTAGAACGTGGAAAACTGAGCACGTGAGTAAAGGGTCTCGGGCAGAGAGGGAAACTCTGGACCCTCCAGAAAGGGCCTCAGATGACTGGACTTGCCCCAGAAGAAATTCAGGCATTTGCCCAGTTGCATGAAGGGTGAACTGACCTCTTGACATTTTTACAGTTGAGTGGGCTGACCACCCCCCTGCTCACTTTGATGTTTTACAATATTACACTGATCCCCAGATACTGCTTTGGAAGAGGGAGAAAGAAGGCCCCATGACCTGGGGGACATTAGACCACCTGGGCAATGCTAGTGTGTACCCTGGACCTGTTTGACCCAATTAACTTGCATCTAGCTTAGGGCTAATAACAGTCCTTGACACATAGTAAGTGCATAATAAATATAATATTTTTTAAATTATTAATCTTATTATTATTAATTTCCAAATCTCCCTCTCTCCCTGGGACTCTACATTTTTTCTTATGGATTTGTTAAATGGTTACTATGTGACAGGAACTATACTAAATGCTGGGATAAACAATAGATAATCAGGTTGGACAGAGTCCATCTCCCACATGGGACTCGCAGTATTAATCTCTGTTTTACATGAGGTATTTGAGGCACAGAGAATTTAAATGACTTGCTCAAGGTCACCCAACTGACCTTAGCAGAGCTGGAATTAGAATTCAGGTTCTTCTGACTCCCAGGCCCATGCTCTATCCACTAGGCCATGCTGCTTCTTATTTGTCAGTCAGTCAATCGTATCTATTGAGCACTCACTATGTGCAGAGCACTGTACTAAGTGATTGGAGCTTCTAAGGGAAGCAATCACTCTGTCTTCCTCTTTCCCTAGGACTTGGGAGACCCCACCCTGACCCCAGACCTATCTCCACCCCCTCTCCACCTCCTCTGCTTCCTCTTTCACATGGAAGCAGCCTGGTGACAAACTGAACATCCAGAGCGTCTGCTAGAATTTGGAGTTGGGTTTTAATAATAATAATAATGGTATTTGTTATGTGCTTAATATTTGCCCGGTGCTACACTTAAGCGCTGGGGTAGATAAAAGCAAATTGAGTTGGACACAGTCCCTGTCCCATGTGGGGCTCACAATCTCAATCCTCATTTTACAGATGAGGGAACTGAGACACAGAGAAGTGAAGTGACTTGCCCAAGGTCACACAGCAGGGAAGTGGCAGAACTGGTATTATTCAGTGTGCTCA
The DNA here is from genome assembly GCF_004115215.2 of Ornithorhynchus anatinus. Lineage (NCBI taxonomy): Eukaryota > Metazoa > Chordata > Mammalia > Monotremata > Ornithorhynchidae > Ornithorhynchus > Ornithorhynchus anatinus. The sequence goes on from NC_041749.1 coordinate 106,682,813, forward strand.
TAAGAGATGCTGAAAAGGGTGGAGGATAGATAAAGCTGGGCACTATGCTACTGGGCGCCAGAGAGGGGCTCTAGATAGTCCCTCTAGCCCCACCACATAAGAAAACCAGCAATCATAAGGGGTGAGGGCTATGAACAGGGCAACAGAGCTACTAATTAAATCAGTGAGGGCAGGGGAAGATGGCCTGTGCGGGGCTGGATTAGGGGAGAGAGAACTAGATATGTTGTGGCTTTGTCTGGCTGGGGGGTCATGAGGTGCTAAAAATGGCTACGGAGCCTGTGGGAATGCCTCTGTATGGATCTCCTTGCCCTCTGACGATTCCTTCCTGTCACCCTGCCTTTTCTGGCACCTTATCTGTCCCCATTTTTCAGGTGAAGAAACTGAGGCCCTGAGTGGCTAAGCAAATTGCTTAGAGAACCCAGGATTACTGATTTCCAAGCTTCTCTTCAATCCATGGGGTCTTCCTGACACTGAACAAAGAATCAAATTGCAGTCCGTCCCCCATTACTTTGTTTTTTAATTTCTCCTCTCCAATTCTCCTTCTGTGGGCAGAGATCATGCCTACCAACTCTGTCGTATTGCACTTTCCCAAGCATTTAGTACAGTGTTCTGCACCTAATTAAAGGCTCAATAAATACCATTGGTTGATTGATTCTAATAGTCTAGCAAGGATTAGAGGCAGGATTAGAGGCAGTGTGGGTGAGCTACTGTCAGTGATGGCTTACATTGCAGATGAGGTCACAGCAAAATCTCCTGCTTTAGTGAGCTGGTGAACTTTTTCTATTCCACCAGCAGAGAATGCACCCGTTACCACGTTTCACAATACGTGTCGTTGGCTGAGAGGACACCGGGAGAGAATGTGGAAGGTTCAGTCAGTTAATGAATCAGTCAATGGTATTTACTTACCGTGTGTAGAGCACTGTACTAAGTGGTTGGGGAGAGCCCAATACACTAGAGTCGTAAACAAGATACCTGCCCTTACGGAACTCACGAATGTAGAGGGGGAGATGGACATTTAAATAAATTATAGGTAAGGAAAGGAGCAACACATCTACCATTCTTGGATAGCAGGACACCACTTCTCCACAAGTCCTATGTAAGTAGTGGGGAGTGGGGTGTCCGTATTAGTCTCGGCTGCTGAACAGGCCGTTGCCCTATTTATAAAGATATTGTTCCCCCCTTAAAGTGTGGTCTAGTGGAAAGAGCATGGGTCTGGGAATCAGAGGATATGGGTTCTACTTCTGACTCTGCCATTTGCCTGCTGTGTGACTTTAGGAAAATCTCTAAACTTCTTTCCTCACCTGTAAAATGGTGATTTAATACCTGCTCTTCCATCCCCCCTTAGATTGTGAACCCATGTGGGGCAGGGACTGTTTCTGACCTGATTGTCTTGTATTGGCACAAAGTAAGTGCTTAATGAATACCACAATTATTATTATTATTACTATTAATAATAAGGAGAAGAAAATTGTTTTTTGGCCATCACCACTCAGGGATAAAATCTCATTAACTGTGTCATCTACAAACACAAAGGACGGGGTGTGTGTGTGTGTGTTTTATGCTTGTATCACACAAACACACTTCCATCAATTGGGCCCAGAGTCCTCTGGCCCCAGATGTGGCTTTAGAAATCCAAAATAAGGTCCAGGAGTCCAGAGATAGGAAGAGGGCTGCAGATTTCAGAATGCAAGTCCTGGGCTGAGTGCTCAATCGTTGAGAAGTCCACCAGCCTCAGAAATCACCTGCTTGTTTAGATTGGGACAGTGTCAGTAGAAGTGCTGAAAGGTGCAGGGCGGGGCAACTGTGGCTACCCCTGGTGCCTGGCTCCTGCCCAGCCTGCATCCCAAGAGGCTGCAGCCTGGCTCTCCAGGGGTATAAGGCACCTCGCTCCTGTCTGGCGTGATTCACCTTTCAGACCAAATGTGCTCCCGGAGCCCTCCAGCGAACCCCAACTGAAGGATTTCCAGGGCAGGCCCTCCCAGCCAGCACTACCATTGCCTGCCACGCTAAGCCATCGAGTTAACTTCTGCTTTTTCAGAACTGGACCCCTGTAAAATGCGGGACAGGGACAGTCTCCAAAACGAAGGGTTCAAACTTCACTGCACCTGGTAACTGAGGTGCAGAGAAGTTGAGTGATTTGCCCAAGGTGACAGCAGAAAAGTGGAAGAGCCAGAATTACAACCCAGGTTCTAATCAATGGGGCTTCCCCAGGTGTTAACAGGGACTTTTCTGGATGCTTAGGGGCTTAGGATCAACACAATCCGTATGCTCTTATGTATTACCACAGGAAGTCCACATTTTCTCAGCCTCCTCCCACCCATCTTCCGTGGGGACAGGCTTCATTCTTGTATTCTGGAATGGTGACAGATTCTTAAATTGCAGCACAATACTAGTGATTCAGAGTTAGACTGTCTTCCACTATGAACCACAGGTCATTTTCAAGTGAAGTCCTTTAGAGCCAGGTGTTTGTCACCTTGCTGTTAGGCAGATTTTATTTGAGGAAAAACATAGCCCAGGCCTGGATTTCCCTTGTGACCTAGTGGAAAGGGTTCCCTGGATTTTATCAATCATTCAGTGGTATTTATTGAGCACTTACTATGTGTGGAGCACTGTACTAAACATTTGGGAGTGCTCAATACAGCAGAATTAGCAGACACTTCCCCGCCCATAATGACTTTACAGTCTAGAAGGGGAAAATCAGGATTCACCCAAACAGGGACATGAAACCTGGATCCTCAGATTAAAATTTGATGGTTTACAAACTAAGCTATCTAGTCCTGACTCTGCCACTTACCTGTGGGCAAGTCACTTAACCTCTCTGTGCCTCAGTTTCTTCATCTGTAAAATGGGGATGCTTGTTCTCCCTCCTCCTTGGACTGTGGGGACTATGTGGGGACTATGTCCATCCTGATTGTCTTGTATCTACTCCAGCGTTTAGTACAATGTTTGACACATAGAAAGGGCTTAATAAATACCCTAACTATTATTATTAGAGCCAGAGAACTTCGACTGGGTCCCCTATTATTTCAGTGAGTCTGGATCTGACCTTCACTCCTCTAATGCCAATCTACTCAGTGTGTACCTCCATCTTGTCTGTCTCACCAACTCCTTGTCCAGATCCTCCCTCTGGCCTGGAATGCCCTCCTCCTTCATATATGGCAGACCACCACTCCTCCACCTTCACATCCTTATTAAAATCACATCTCCCCCAGGAAGGCTTCCCCAATCAAGCCCTCATTTCCTTTTCTATTCCATTTCCCTTCTGCATCACCTATGCAGTTGGATCTGTACCCTTTGAGCACCTGATACTCACCGCACCCTCAGACCCTCAGCACTTACATACATATCTGTAATTCATTTCATTGTGTACCTCCCACTCTAAACTGCATATTTCTTGTGGGTAGGGGACATTACTAACTCCACGGTGTTGTACTCTCCCAAGCCCTTAAATCAGTGCTGTGCAAACAGAACACACTCAATAAATACCATTGATTCATTGATTTTTGCCAATTGTCCTGAGAATTCCTAGGGGCTTCATGTTTGAGCCTTAGAGACGTGACCCTTAGATTGTTCTGTCGACACTTCTGGTCATCCTAAATTGTAAGGACTTTCCTCTGACCTGCATCACCTGGGCCTTCAGCGTGGCTCAGTGGAAAGGGCATGGGCTTGGAAGGCAGAGGTCATGGCTTCTAATCCCGCCTCCTCCACTTATCAGCTGTGTGACCTTGGGCAAGTCACAACTTCTCTGTGCCTCAGTTACCTCATCTGTAAAATGGGGATTAAGACTGTGACCCCCACGTGGGACATCCTGATTACCTTGTACCCCCCTCCCCAGTGCTTAGAGTAGTGCTTGGCACACAGTAAGCGCTTAACAAATGCCATCATTATTATTGTTATTTGTAGCCCCCCAGATCCTCCAGGCCCCAGGACCCTTCACAGGTTAACTTTTCCACTTGTACCTGGGCTGAAATGAGTCTGCAGATGCAACTCACAGATGCAGCTCACACATCTCACATCAGTAGTGCCCCTCTGGCTTCCCCTGAGCCATTGGTTCACGCTGCCTTTCTGGAGAAAGGATGAAATCATTTCCCTTCGGTTATTTCAATTATGTTCTTTACAAGGCCGGTGGTGGTTGCCAGGAGAAGAGAAAAAAATGCTTCGAATGGCAGCTCAGGAAATGGCAGTGGATTGAGTAGATAAGCTCAGCAGTGTCTGGATGTTTGTCTTTTTGGAACTTCCTGCCAGGCGGCCAGGGCCAGCTCTCCCTGTTCCCATAGAGAGCGAGCGTAACCATGGCCTAATGGGAGGAGCACGGGACTGGGAATCAGGAGATCTGGGTTCTAGTCCCGGCTACCCCGCTTACCTGCTGTGAGATGTAAGACAAGTCACTTAACCTCCCTGGACCTCTGTTTCCTCCCCTGGAAGATGGGGTTAAAATACCAATTCTTTCTCCTTCTTGGACTAGAAGCCCCTTGTGGGACAGGGACTGTGTCCAATCTGATTATCTTGTGTCCAACCCAGGGCTTAGTCTAGTATTTGGTTCGTGGTAAGCATTTAATAAATGCCAGTTTTATTATTTCACTGAGACCCAAAACAAATGTCAGAAGCAAATAGATGAAAGATACAAACGGCAGGTGCTGCCTGGGACGTGGCAGGAGTGGACGCAAGCATTTAAAACTGTGACAGGCAGGTGGGTGGGGGCTGCTTCTGCTCACCCTGCAACCCCGGGGAGGATGGTGGGAGGCCCCTTCCGGCCGAATGAAGGAGCGGGAGGAGAAGGAGGGCAGGCTGGCTTTCTCCAGCCCCACCCCGAAGCCAGGAGGTCTCACTGCAGGGGGCAGAGAGTGCTGCTGATAGCCACCCGGCTACCAGGTGCACTGAAGTTTGAACCCCAGAGCTTTGGCCTTGAGTAGGGACTGACTCTGCATCGGGGTGGGGCGGTTCCCGGGCACGCACTTCTCCAGTTAACCAGACAGTCAGTGGCATTTATTGAGTGCTTACTGTATGTAGAACACTATACTAAGCATTTGGTACAATGCAACACAGTTGGTAGACATGTCTCCTTGCCCCTATAGAGCTTACAGTTTAAAGGAGAAGCTTACATTCTAGAAGAGGAGCTTACAGTCTGAAGAGGAGTTTACACTCTAGAGGAGGAGTTTATAGTCTAGTCGGGGGCCCAGGAAGTTCACCAGGAAGTTCAGGCCACTGGGCTCAGGGACGGGGTAAAAAAAGCACCCACACTGAAATTATTCTCACTAAAACTGGAGCACTTATTCCTCTACCAGTGTCCCCTTCTGGACTGTTCTGGCTTACTTCTCCCAAAGTTCTGTTTTAACACAATCCCCAAGTTGGCACAAGTCGATTCAGCGTAGGAAGAAACAGCTGGGCACACATGAGTGGTGCCAGTCAAGGAGTGATACTGCTCAGCTTATCAGCCTCTGTCTCAGCCTTATGGTTCAGTACCACATAGTCCTTTGGATTTCCACATGTTTTCGCAATTTTACAGAATTTAATACAATGAAATAGCTGAGAGGCAAGGGTGTCAGCAGTTTACTAATGTTGGAAAGAACAATAGAGAAATTCATCCTGAAAAATGTTGGTCATGGTGGTATCATTACCCCTGTATCTGTAATTTTCATTGAATCAGTGATTACTAGGACATGATTTTCCCATAACACACAAACCCTGCATTATAAGAGAATGCCATATATTAAAGCCGTAAATCCAGGATTGCATGACTTGAGAGGCCAAACGAAGAATTCATCTCAACCACAAGCTCTGGGTTTTCTTTTGGGTTCTATTACTTAGATTAATGCCACACTCACTTCAGGCCTCAATTTCCTTGTCTTTCAAGCAGGTCCCATGATGATTCCCCAGAACTGTAGGGAAGATTAAACAGTGAATGGTCATCGCAAATTTTGCAGATCGAATAACATTACTGGGCATAGTAGTTTTCAAACATCACTGCAAGGCTGTAGTAGGGCTTTTGGTCATTTGTATTTATTTATCTGAAGTTGTCTTACCTAAATGTGGGAAAACCAGTTTTGATCACCTGTCAACCCTACAGCCAAGCTTTCGCTGTTCAGTAGATCCTGCCTCAGTAACTGTAGCTCAAGGAATCAGAATTGAACTACTACTTAAACATCAAATTTTGAGGTTTTGTTTTTATAATACTGCATGCTTCTTGGAGCCATCTGGAAAACTTTACTTTCTGCGGGAAGGTTCAACCTTTGTAGAGGGTCCTATCCATGAGATGATTGGTTTCAAGCTGAAATAGGAAGTTTCTTTCCTTTGAAACAGAGAAACTTCCTGAATGGAAACTAACCAGAAATATTGCAGTATTTCTATGGTACATATATCGGACTCTGCATTTCTAAAGAAGTGATACAGAGTCCGGTTGAAGTCCATCCAGGACTGATGATAATCCTAAGGTTTCCCCAGTTTTAATTCCTTTATAAACTCTAACTCCATTTGGCTAGAAGATGTGATTGGAGCCTCACGTGAAGGAGAGATTGAGAGGGCAGTCAGAAGGAAGCAGGGGGTCTGGGAAAGGGACCTTTGTGACAAGCCTACGCTATATCCTGACAAGTTACACTCCAATTGTCCAGGCCTGATTTCTTTCCCTAGAGTCTTGAAACCCTGAAATGTGTGGGATTTGCAGCCCCTCCCCTGCCAGACAAGCCTCTAAAGACAGGAAGGGTTTCCTGGAATAAACTTTTCCTTCCCAGCACCCGTTTGGGTAAAGGCCTGTGTGTTTTGGTGAACTCAAGCAGCCCTTCCTAGTAGGCAGCTGCCCCTCTCGGTGAAAACTCTTCTGTTCCAAAGAAGGAATGGGGAGGGATACCAGGCGGGACTCTAAGCGGTCCAGAGTCCTCTTTGCTTCTTCAGGGGAGGTGCCTGCTTCCCTGCTGTGTGATGGATGGATGGGTTTGAAGCTGACTGCCAAGCCATAATGGGAAGTGACTGACCGCCTCTTGGCTCTCTTTGCTTTCAATCCCCTGATTGGATCTGACATCTAATCGTGCCCTCCTGCTCCTGTGGTATTTGGTCTTTCCTGAGAATAGCTTTGAAAGGATTCTGGCCCTCTGAGCTTATGGCTATGACTCTTGGGCCTTCTCTGTCCAGATTTTAAAATGTGTCATTATAATGATATGTGTTAAGTGCTTACTGTGTGCTAAGCACTGGGGAAATAAGAGACCATCAGGTTGGTCACAGTTCTTGGTCCACATGGGGCTTACGGTCTAATTAGGTGCTTGCTGCTGTTGGCTTTCTAAAGCAGCCAAGGGACAGCAGCTTTGTCCCCCATTTTACTTTTCTCTTCTTACCCTGGCTCTTCAACTTCTTTTCACTGATTTCTTCATGCTTCCTGAGCAAGTCCAGGTTTTTGTCTTCCCACCTTAGGCCTTCAGAGCCTTTGCTCCCGCATCCTGTCTCCTCACCCATCTCCTTCAGCCCCTCTTGCTCCCTTTAGACTGAGCTCACTTCCATTTACCCATCATGTCCCCTTTTTATATCTTTCAGTGCTGCACCTCAGGCCTGAACCATTCTCCCCCTACTACTCAACAGGCTCCAGAGCCTGCATATCCCATTTCATGACTCATTTCTTTTATGCAGCCTTCCCTGGGCCTCACGGCTATTCTGAGATGAAGTGGATGGAGGTGGGAGTTTAAGAAATCAAGAAATAGGATATCCTGATTCGAGAAGAAATAGAAGCAGTTGAAACCCAGTGCCCATTGCTTCTCAACCCTTCTCTCTTTCTCTCTCTCTCCCTCTTTCCTCCTTCTCCCCCCTCCCTCCACCCCAATTTCCCCCTCCTGCTGCCTCCTCCTCATTGAGACAATAATAACCCTTGTAGGGAAGGAGCTGGGTGGGTTTCTACTGTGTACTGCACCTCACCTGTTAACTAGGCTCAATAACAATTCATAATTCTGGCCCTTAGACCTTAGTTGCTCTGACAAGGCCTGAAAAATCTTTTGCCTTAGGAGCATTGAGGGAAACAAAGTTTTTAGGTTAGGAAGCATTATTTCTTTCATGTAAGCCAGGCTGGTGTGGAAGCAACCTCTGCAGCTGGAGAAAGTGAAGGGAAATAGAGCAGACGGTTGGGGGAATGGGGAAAGATTTTTGTTTCTAATTGCATGGGTCTGCTGCAACTGCCTCAGAAATGCATTTGAAAATGAGCGGCTCCTAGAAATTCTGACCAAAAACAGCTGAACAATGTAATCCCTCAATCAAAGGACTCCTGAGTCCCTCCAATCTAGAGTTAGCAAAGTTCATCTTTATCAGGAAAATTTGAGCAGATAAAATGAAGCAAAAATAGCCCAAGGTCCACTGGCTCTTAGCATTACCCATTTCCTCCTTAGAGTTACTTTCTTTTTACCTTCAGCCTGCAAGACTACTTCTGGAGGTTGATTATTATTATGCCATTAGCACTATTTACTGTTATCACTATTATTAGTAGTAGTATATTTGTTAAATCCTTACTATGTGCCAAGCATTGTTCTAAACCTGGGGTAGATACAAGTTAATCAGTTGGACACAGTCCCTGTCCCACACAAGGCTCACAGTCTAAAGAGAGAACATTGTTGGCTGAGTGTTGTATACAGAATTCCTGGGAAGCACAGCTGGACATGGATTTTTGGCAAAGAGCATAAGTCGCTCGGATTATTTTCTGGGTTTCAGAAACATAAGTGTTCACAAAGCCTTCTTTGCTTTCTCCTTTAGAGATACACTGAGAAGCAGTTTGGCCTTGTGGAAAGAACACGGACCTGGGAATCATTAAGACCTGGGTTCCAATCCCGGCACTGCCAACTGCTTGCTGTGTGACCTCAGATGAGTTACTTAATTTTTCTGTGCCTCTGTTTCCTCAACTGCAAAATGGGACTACTGGTTCTCCGTACTTAGACTTTGAGCCCCATGTGGGACAGGGTCCGACCTAATTAATTAGTACGTACCTCTGCACTTAGAACAGTGTTTGACCCATAGTAACCGCTTCACAAATGCCATAAAAAACAAAAGCAAAACACATAACTTCAGGCCAACATTTTCTGACAATGGGAGTATCAGACACACTACCCAATCCATTTTCTGACTCCATCTCTGGCAAATGATCATCTTTCTTAGGAGCTTTCACTGACATTCACTGTGAGCAGGGAATGTGTCTGTTTGTTGTTATAATGTACTCTCCCAAGTGCTTAGTACAGTGTTTAGCACACAGTAAACACTTGATAAATACGACTGAATGAATGAATGAATTGGAAGATCAGAATAATCTGTGGTCTTTTTTCTTTCCCTTTTTTTCTTTCTCTTCCCTCTTTCCTGAGTTTCAGTCTAATGGAGTATGATAGGTTCTTTACCAATCTGCAAGAGGTCTCCAGATTAGCCCCTGCTTAAAAATCTCTGGTCTTTGAGAAGAAGGTGCCAGCGTGTTCCGGATAACCCGGAAGAGGCAGGGTGATACGGTTACCTCTGCGGACTCTGGCCCTTCTACCCTGTCTGCTGGTTCCCGGCATCTTCTGGGAAGGCTTGGTGCGCTCCGAAAAGCAGGGAACCAAGCTAAGATGCAAGAGTCAGAGAGAGAAGGGGACCAAGACATAGTGATGTAATGTGGCCCTGATGTTCACAAAGCTTTTGTGCGAGCTGCAGCTGATGGCAGGCCTGCTACATTTCCTCACTGCAGCTGGCCTCACGAAATGGAGATGCCTCACTGGCCTTCCCCCAGTCCAGACAGTGCAATCTGAGAACATCATATTTCTTCGGCTTCTGGGATCACGATCATTTCATTTTGTTAAAGTTCCTCCGCTCTAATGATCAGCGTGCAAACAGCCAGTGTAACCGTACCCGGCCCTGAGCCTTCACAGGGAGCTTTGGGCTGCTGGGTTTTCTAATCTTTCTCTTGGGCACTGACAGGCTGGTTCATGCAAAAAATAGGAGGCTGGGAAGAGGTTACGCTACTCTTACTGGAGTAAATAATTGATAATGACACTGTAAGATTTAATACTCAATATTATCACTCTCCTTGAAAGCTCAGCCCTCACGCTTCAGTGGTCCAGTGGGATTCTCCTTTGCACGGACTCAGCATTCACCTCCTCTGCAGGGGAATTCCCGTCTTCCCCCATCTCTTGACTGGAGGTAGCTTGGCACTGGGGCCTATTTTTAGCTTTCCCTTCATTTGACCCGCCTAAAACAATTTGGGAAGCAATCCTTCAGATGTTTCTTTTCTACCAAACCACTCTTTCATCTCCCAAAGTCATATGAACTAAGGGAAAGCAATAGATAGAATCTGTCTAGACTGCAGTAAGCCTTTTGAGTCTGTTCCCTCTCCTGAATGCCCTGTGGTTTTCTCATAGGCAAACTGGGAAAGTAGAGGCTTGGACATTTACTGTGAATTAAACATATACTCATATAACCCAGTGAAAAGAGCTTGGGATCGGGAGTCAAGAGACCGGGTCCTAGCCCTGGCTCTGCCACTTTTCTGCTATGCAAATTTGGACAAATCACTTAACTTCTCTATGCCTCACTTTCTACATCTGCAATATGGGAATAAAATGCATGTCCTCCCACCCTCTTAAACTATGAGCACCATGTGGAATAGGGACTGTCTCCACTCAGGTGGTCTTGTATCTATCCCACTGTTTGGCAAATAGTCAGCACTTTATAAATACAACTTTATTATTCTAGGGTCTTACTTAAGGAATAGCTATGAATGGATCTGTTATCTTGCAGGGAATATCAAGTGATATCTCACAGGGATTGATCCTGGGGCCAGTTCAATTAAAAATCTTGACTGATCCTCTGAAGGAAGGAATTGAAATGATGCTGATCAAGTTTTCAAGACCCTATAAGTGGGTGGGGCTAATGGTGCTTTGGAAGACAGAACTGAAATGCAAAATGAACTTGGTAAATTAGATAAAGCCTATGAACCAAGGATGAAATTCAATGTACTCAAAAACCAGGAAGTGAGTTTAGGGGCTAAAAGAGCTCCCCCACCCCCCATATCCTCCCCAGACTTTAAGCTCACTGTGGGCAGAGAATATGCCTTCAAACTCTGTTGAATTGTACTCTCCCAAGTGCTTAGTAAAGTGCTCTGCATGCCATAAGGACTCAATAAATAACATTGAATGATTAACAAAAATGGAGAAAAACTAACTGAATGGGCACTACAGAACAGAAAAGAATCCAAGTTTTCTCAGAGCTGAATATGAGTCAGCAATGCAGTTTCCTTATCAGGATTTCTTAAATGGATGATGAGGAACAAAACCAGGAGGTTATGCTTCCTCTGTTCTCTCCATTCATTAGACCTCACTTCATATATTGGGTCCACTTTGAGAGAGTTTTAAAAATATATAGAAAAACTGGAGAGAGCCCACCAAAGGATGATCAAAATGATTATAGGGTTGGAAAATATGTCCTCTGAGGAAAGCTGAAATGTTTTAGGGTCATTTAGACCAGAGGAGAGAAGGCTTTAGAAGGATGTCTTTGAGTATATGAAGGCTTTTTATGAAGTAAGTGGCTCTTTCTGGTCCACAGGGGGCTAGACAAGAGGAAATGACTTAAATTGCAGCAGGAGAGAGTTGAGGATGGACTTAAGGAAGAAGATTTTTTCCTAGAAAGGACCATAAACTAAAACAGCTAACCTAAGGGTATTGTGGAGGTTCTGTCCTGGTAGCACCTCAAAAGAAACAGACAACTATCATTGAGTTAACTTTGTTGCATTCCTGCCTGGACCAGAGGAGTAATAACTTAGTACAGTGTTGTGCACACAGCACTCAGTAACTACCGTTAATTGATTGACCAGGTGACTTTTGCCAGTGACCTCCCTAGATCCCTGCAATTCTGGATTCTAGGATTTAAGTTGATAATCCTGAAAAATCACTGGCATGAATCCAAGTAATAGAAAGCAACATTCCAATTTGGTGTTTTTTTTCTGGATGTTTTTTGCTCTTGCTGCCTTGGGCCTTGAGCTGGGTTGGGTAAAGCCAGTTGAAAGTTTTAATATGGGAGTGTGTAAAGCTGACTTGGGTTCCCTTAGAGAACAGTGATTTACATTATTACATAGGGCCTGGGGCCCTTGGGAATTACAGAAGCCCTCAAAGGTTAACCCTGCTAAGATGGGTATGCAAATTACAGATTGATGCCATGCTTTGTTTACTTTTTAGAAAGCCTGTTGGTTTATATATAGGGTGAGTTCAAATGTGTTACTGTGGCATCGGCTTCACTCAGAGTAAAAAGCAGAAGGGAAAATCTACTATAATCTACCCTGCATTGTTGCTTTATAGCCTTTTCTTTATTTTCTTACTTTTTCTCTTTCTTCCTCTATTATATTACTAGTGGTGATATCTTTGGTGGAAGGTGAGGACCCTCAAACCATTTGATAGCTGGGAAACTGGAGGTAGTTCCAGAAGTCATGGAAAAGAACCAGAGTGGAGGGCCTGAAGGATGTGAGGAAGGCAGCAGGGAAAATCCTTCATCAACATTGAAACTACAAGCCCAGAGTCCTGGAAGGCCCCTGCCATTCGCTCTTCCCACATGAATGATGGTTAGGCCCTGCACAGGGACCAGTGGTGGGTAAAGTTTTGCAGGCTGATAGACGTTTGAATGGAAGGCTGGCTTAGAGGTGAAATGATCTGATAAAGTCACTCAGCACATCAGTGGAAGAACTAGGAGCAGAAATCAATCAATGGTATTTATTGAGTACTTACTACGTTCAGAGCACTGTACTAAGCATTTGGGAGAGAACATCAGAATTAGCAGACACATTCCCTGCCCATAAACTTACAGTTTAGAGGGGAAGACAGCCATTAATATGAAAAAGTAATTTATAATATATTATTTAAAGTTATGAACATATGTGTTGTGGAGTTGGGGTTGGTGTGAATGTCAAATAGGTCACACATCCAGGTGCATAGATGATAGGGAGAGCAAGCTGGAGAAAGCAGGCTTAATGGGGGAAGGCCTCTTAGTATTTGTGGTATTTGTTAAGCTCTTGCTGTGTCAGGCACTGTTCTAAGCGCTCAGGTAGACACAAGATAATGGGGTTGGACACAGTCCCTATCCCACATAGGTCCCCCATTGTTCAGATGAGGGAATTGAGGCCCAGAGAAGTGAAATGACTTGCCCGAGGTCACACAGCATACAAGTGGTGGGCCTAGGATTAAGAACCCAGGTCCTTCTGGATTCCAGGCCCATGCTCTATCCATTAAGCCATGCTGCTTCTCTGGAGATGTGACCTTAATAATGCTTTGAAGGTGGCAAGAGTGGTGGTCTGGTGTATATGGAGGAGGAGGGAGTTCCAGGCTAGTTGGGGGATGTGGGAAAGGGATTGGTTTCTGACATTCTGTTTAGTGCATCTCTGGAGCCAGGCCTGGATCTCCCTGGCCTCAGGGGTGAGTGGGAGTGGCCGTGACTCACACTCTAGCAATGGGGGTTTGGTCAGACCCTGAATCACGACGTGTTCTAGTGCTGGGCCCGCAAATGTCGGCGTGACCTGGGATCTGATCTTCAGGTTTCCCTTTATCATTTGCTGCTGCCTTACACTGCCTGCTGGTATTCAAAAATGCCCTGGAGAAGAAGTTTCTCTTTGCCCTTTCTCTCTGAAGCATTCTGAAGCCCTGAAGTTATCCTTAATTGGGATTCCAGCTTTGCCCATTCAATATCTCTCAGCTCTCTGGCCCTAAAACCCAAATCCAGGTGTGAGTCTGGCTATTCAGCAAGGACAGGAAAACCAAGTGCTGCCCGGGATCCAGTTTAGTTCCATCCAAGCCTCCTTCGAAGGTAAAACAAAGCCCCTATTATCTCCCTGGATTTGGCGGATTTCTTTATTTTTTCTCCATGCAGGGGACAATCCTTACATGGCGGAGTTGGAGTCTAAGCATTGCGCTCTCTGTTTCTGTTTTTTTGGGGAAATTTTTACAAACTAAAACCAAAAGATTCCATCAGAGATTGTTGGTTTTCTTGGATTTTCCCACCCTCAATTTGCCTCTCCCTACTTTGTTTCTGCTCTCACTATTCTTAGGAGCTGCAGAAATGAGATCTTTGAAGTTCTTCTCACATTGGCATTTCCACTGTTCTTTCCCTGTCCAGTTTCCACACTCCTTTATCTTCCAGGTCCTCTTCCTTACCTCAATTCTGTCTGTTAATCACCCACCTAGAGCGGAGTTCTTGTCTATGATAGTGAGACACACTACCTGACCACCTGGTACACACAAAAATCAATCATTGGTTTTTATTGAGCACTTGACTGTGTACAGAACACTGTACTAAGTCCTTGGGAAAGTACAGTACTACAATGTTGGTAGAAACATCCCGGGACCCACACCCGGCTTACAGTCTAGTGGACTGTACATCACACAATACCCCACAATTATGCACTCATTCCATCATCTAGCTTTGTTTCTGCTCTCTGTGTTTATTTTTGAGACCTATGAGGTGGTTACAATGGAGAATGGCAAATGCTAGAGAGAAGACTCTCCTAATTACATTCCTGGTCATGCTCTCCACTCTGACAGGGCCAATTGATTTAACATCTTTCTCACAGGACTCTCCCACCTGACATGGCCAGGAGTACTGACGATTCAACTAAACTCTTGAGCTCAACAGAGTGAACAGATCCTACTTGCTTCTTTGTTTGACCCAAATTATTTTTTCAGTGTAACCTTAGCCTTCTAACAGTTTTTTTCCCTAATATTACTCTTTGTTTCAAAGCTGACATTAAAGTTTTTTTATTTTGAATTTTTTCTGTGTGTGGGTTTTTTGGCAAAGGCTACAGTCGGTTATTCAATTGGAAGGATGTGAACTCTCCCAGATCAGAGGAAGATTTTGAAGCAGATTTAGAGGACACATGTTCCTCGAGAGGGAGGGGACCAATTAAAGAATAGGACTTAAAAAAAGCCACCACCACAAACTATTACGGGCATTGATCAAGCTTCCTCACCTGATACCTTTAGAGACAACCTTTAAGCTGCTCATTAAACCAGTTTTTTTGTTTTTCTTTTAAAAGAGAAAGGAAATGTTTGGTTTGCCTTTTGCCTGTTTTTCTTGTTTATCTAAAGAAGCTGGACTAGCCACCAAAAGAGTTATAGTCTCCCATAAATATGTCTTTAAACAGCTAGGGCTCAGAGCTATATCAGGCCACTAAATAAACAGTTACTTTTGCAGCAATTTTTAACTAAACACATGGAAGCTATAATGACATGTATCAGAAAATTATGGACTTGAGCTCTTCTCTAAATGGACTACTCAAGTGATACAATTTTACCCAAGATTTCCCAGATGAAAGAGAGGGAGGAGTTTCAAGTGAACTGTATTTGGCCAAGAGGTAGCATGCAGTGATACTTAGCAGCTTATCGTGCATTGGCCCATTGCAAAAGCAGATCAAGGTGTAAAAATGGATTTGAAGAGACTGTTGTATTGGTACATTATATTTTCCCAAGCTCTTAGTAAAGTGCTCAGCACTCAGTAAGTGCTCATTAAATATGATTGACTGACTGGAGGCTTGGCCTAGGTGAGAGTCATAGGCTGGGGGCCCAGGGGGAGTATATAAGACTAGACTAAACTTCTCCCTCACTCCTTAAAGGGGATAGTTTAGTCTTGTATATAAATTCAAAAAGTCTCTCAGCCTAAAAGAGAGTTGGATATTTGTGGAACTTTCCCCCAGCTTTCCTTACCCAGTCAGGGATTTGTTATTTTGATGCCTTAGGTACTGAATTTCTTCCATCCCTGAGTTTAATTATAAAATTATCATATTTCATTATGAGCTTAATATGAAATTTGCCCAGCAAGACTTGCCTTTCTTTCATCAAAAGAATTGGTGACATCATAAGAGATTGATGACAATAGTTCATTCACAACACAACTCGTTATGGGCCGAGAGTAAGTCTGCTGACTCTGCTATACTGTACTTTCCTAAGTGCTTAGAACATTGCTCTGCACCCAGTAAGCGCTCAGTACCACTGACTGATCTACTGACAGCTCTTATTTCTCCAGATTTATTTTTGCCTTTTCTATTTGAATTCATAGGTCAATCATTTTGCAAGAAGTAATGCTTTCCCCCTGATGAAAGCCCAAGTTTCTGCTTTGTAGCAGTGTTTCCTTCCTTTTTGTTGAAGTGGTGTAAACCCAGCATGATAGATTCCTACTCTAAGACAACAACAGTGCAGCCTATGGAAAGAGCACAGGCCCGGGACTCAAGCATTCTGGGTTCTAATCCTGGCTCTGCCATTTACCTGCTGACTAGCCTGAATTTTTCCTATTCAATTCCATTTTGCATTGCCTATATATTTAGGTCTGTAATCTATCAATCAGTTGTATTTATTGAGTGCTCACTGGGTGAAGACCACTGTACTAAGTGCTTGGGAGAGTACAATATAACAGTAGTGGTAGACACATTCTCTAACCAGGGAATTTATAGTCTAGAAAGGGAGAGACTGAGATAAATATAAATAAATAAATTATGTAAGTGTACATAAGTGTTGTGGGGCTGAGGGAGGGTTGAGAAGCAGCGTGGCTCAGTGGAAAGAGCACGGGCCTGGGAGTCAGAGGTCAAGGATTCGAATCCCGGCTCCGCCACTTGTCAGCTGTGTGACTGTGGGCAAGTCACTTAACTTCTCTGTGCCTCAGTTACCTCATCTGTAAAATGCGGATGAAGACAGTGAGCCTCACAAGGGACAACCTGATTACCCTGTATCTACCCAGCGCTTAGAACAGTGCTCTGCACATAGTAAGCGCTTAACAAATACCAACATTTTTTTTGCAGAGATCAAGTACTAATAAGCAGGCCCACTAACCTTTCCATGACAGAGGTTTTTGGCAAGGTTAGGCCATGTGCCCAAGTAGCTGGGTTCTCCCAGAAACACATGGGTACTAAACAGCCACACTACTTTACTGGTTTAAGAAAAGGGCACCTAATCCTATGTGTCTGGAGTCCACGCTCCACTCCGCAGCACACACCAAATACACTAAATCTGCAAGCCCTGGAGATTCCTCCCAGCAGGGGCTGCTAATGTATTCAGCAGCAAGGGCTGATTCAATCAGGGGTCAGGTCCAGAATTATTACCACAGAAACCCAGTGTTTGCTTCACTGGCGTCCAGTCCCCAGAGACTGCCTCGGGCAGGCAACTTAGATACGATGATCATGGTGCCCTGGGACCGAGCTGTGGCTATAAATGAATATGCAAAACAAATTAAACCTTCAGGTCTCTGAGTGAGAAATTAGTTCTGCTTGTAGCTACCTCATCTGGTTTCTGTCTTGGTTTTCTAAGGAGCCAGGCCCAGTCAACAGGTCAGGTAGGTGCGTCAGCTGGCCCTTCACACTGACTTTCAAGTGGCAGGGGAGGCTGTGAGATGGTTTGAACCATGGGAAGCTGCATGACTTAGTGGAAAGACCACAGCCCTGGGAGTCGGAGCACCTGGATTCTAATCCCCGCTCTGGCACTTGCCGGCTGTGTAACCTTGGGTAATAATGTTGGTATTTGTTAAGCGCTTACTATGTGCCGAGCACTGTTCTAAGTGCTGGGGTAGACACAGGGGAATCAGGTTGTCCCATGTGGGGTTCACAGTCTTAATCCTCATTTTACAGATGAGGTAACTGAGGCACCGAGAAGTTAAGTGACTTGCCCAAAGTCACACCGCTGACAAGTGGCCGAACCGGAATTCGAACCCATGATCTCTGACTCCAAAGCCTGTGCTCTTTCCACTGAGCCATGCTGCTTCTCTAAATCACTTAACTTCTCTGTGCCTCCTCCATTTCAACTGTAAAATGAGGATTCAATACCTATTCTCCCTCCTACTGCGAGGCCCATATGGGAAAGGAACTGGGTCTGACCTGATTAACTTGTATCTATCCCAGCATTTAGAACAGTAAGCACTTAAAAATATAATGATAATGATAAAGGTGATGTAGCTATTTGGAGGGAGGTGGGGCAGGGCCTGGGGGGAAACAATATGACTGATGTCTCTTTCTGAAAGGATCATTCCTTCCTACCAGATGACACCACAGCTTTGGAGAATAGGAATCTTCTTTTAAAAAGGCAAGCTAAGTTTGACTGCAGGAGCAACTTCCAATCCAGTGTTTGGGGCAGTGCCTCTCACTCAGAAGTTGGCCATCAGTGAACTAGGCAGGGGAGGCTAGGCAGTAAATTGTTATAAAAGGGGTTGTGTTTTTGCCAATGCAGTAATTTTTTTTTCATGGCATTTGTGAAGTGCTTACTTAGTGCCAGGCACTGTACTATGAGCTAGGGTAGTTACAAACTAATCAGGTGGACACAGCCCATGTCCCACATGGGGCTCATGGTCTTAATCCCCATTTCACAGATGAGGTAACTGAGGCACAGAGAAGTTAAATGACTTGCCCAGGGTCACACAGCAGACAAGTGGTGAAGCCAAGATTCAAACACAGGTCCCTCTGACTCCCAGCCCTATGCTCTATCCACTAGGCCATGCTGCTGCTCACAATCTTGGTCCAAAAAACTTCTGTCAGGGCTCTCAAAATTCTCCTTACACCAAGATCTGGTGCAGTCTTCTCCAGAGAAACAGGCACTGTACCTTGTCCAGGGAGAACAGAAACTTGAGCAATAGAACAGTGATTAGAGCACAATTGTAGAAATTCCCACATGTGGCACCAGGCACAGTCCATGAGGGGGGAAAATCCCCTTGTCCTTTTGCTATAACCCTGACTATTTTAGAAGCAGTGGGCGTGTGATGGAACACAGGTGGCCTGATGATTAGGGTGGTAATTGGAAAGCTCCAGAGAAGCTTCCAGGAAGGAGTAAATCCTGTTGACAAGAGCTAGATGGAAAATAAGCATGGTCTAGTGGTTAGAGCATGGGCTGGGAGTCGGAAAGATCTGGATTCTAATCCCAGCTCTGCCGCTTGTCTGCTGTGTGACCTTAGGCAAGCCACTTAACTTATCTGTGCCTTAGTTACCTCATCTATAAAATGGGGATTCAGATCACAAGCCCGCTCTGGGACAGGGAGTGTGTCCAACCTGATTAACTTGTATCTACCCCAGGATTAAGTGGAGTGCCTGGCACATAGTAAGAGCTTAATACCATTAAAAAAAAGTCTGAGCTAAGGAGGGAACTGGTGAGATGAGCCTAGGTAATCCTGGTGTGACCTTGGATCCTGTTCCTGCCAGGGCAACAGTATACTTCATTCCTAGGTCCTGATCCCTCTCAGTGGGTGTGTGGGGTTTTGGTCCTGACTGGCTCTGGCAGTAGCTACAGCTCTAGGACATTCAGGGAGGAGCAATAACTGGAACAGGAAGCATTAAATGGTAGCAGGTAGGCACGGCAACTGAGCAGCCAACTCCCCTGAGTTCCTGCCTCTGCCACCCCCAGGGAAGGGCTGTCCAAGTTTCTGTGCTGAGCAGTGCTACTGCAGCTGCTGTTCCCCTTTTTCTCCTCATTTTCCTCCTCCCGCTGCCTCTGGCAAAGTGTATCTGCCTGGGTAAACACGGATGTCGGTGAGGTGAGTGGATGGGCATACATCTCATTGCGTCTGTCTCTCCCTCCTGCTCCCTTTTCCAGAAAATGCAGCCAGGTAGGTGAACGTGTGGCCCCTTTTTGAAGAAGTTCCCTGGGAAGCCTGAATTAGAAGGGTATGTCAGGTTAAGGCATCTGGAGAGCTGTAGCAGGAAGTCCGTCTAGGATTGTCCCGAGCCCTGTTTGGGAAAGGGAAAGGCCACTGGTGCTTGGATACCCTCTGTCTCAGGTAGGGAACGGCCTGAGAACTGGTGCCCGAAGCCAAGAAGTGATGGGTACAGACCCCAGGTTTACAGATGAAGGTAAGAATTCAACCCGTGTGATGAATGAGACAGACCCAGGAGGAATGGGTGCTGACTATATTGATTTCTCTAATGTTCTGCCTGTGAGACTGGGTAGGGAAACAGGCCAGTAAGACTTGGATATTTGGTAGTGGGTAAAGGCTTTGTAGTTAACTTTCAAATCTGTACTAGGCTCAAGATGTAGGGATTCTTACTTCAAAGCTTGAACCAAAAGACCTCTGCTTCATTTTGGAGAACTGGGTTTCCTCAGAACACAGAAAGTTATCCAAACTCCTGTCGAAAACTTTGTGGCGTGGGCTAAATGAAAACCTAGCTTGGGAGACTTATAATTGTGCCAAGTTAAGTATCAAAGTATTTTTCTCTCCCTCCTCTCTTCCCTCGAACCACCTCCATTTTGCTTTGGATTCAAAACATGAGAGAAGGTACCTCGGCTCAGAGCTTGGTGACATGAAGGGGAAAATGGAGTTTCTTCACATGGCTGAAATCCCCATGCCTATTTTTCCTTAGTCTAAACCAGTCTGAGGCATCTCCTGAAGCCGGGGTCGCTGTGATACCAGCTTAGACAACAGTGTTTGTATGACTCTAGTGATGAAGGCACTTCGGAAGCTGTCCAACTAATTCCATTCCCAGATCCGCACTCACTGGTTTGTCATCTGCTTCTGGTCTCAGCCATGCTGTGAGCTTATCATCATAATAATGACTGTAAGCTTCTTGTGGGAAGGGAATTGTGTATCCCAACTCTGTTGTACTGTATTTCCCCAAACACTTAGTAAAATATTCTGCATGCCATAAGTGCTCAATAAATACTGATTGATTGGCATTACCATGTGTTAAGCACTGGGATAGATACAGATAGGATGCAGTCCCTGTCCCACCTAGGGCTCACAGGCTAAGGGGAAGGGAGAACAGGTATTTTATCATTATTTACAGATGAGGAAACTGAGGCACTGAAAAGTTAAATGACTTGCCCAAGGTCACTCAGCAGAAAAGTGGCAGAGCAGGGATTAGAAACCAAGTCTCCTGAATCCTGGGTCTGTGCTTTTTCCCCTAGGCCATGCTGTTTCCATCTCATGGGCAGAATCTGGCATGCTGAGCTTATATCACCTCAGCAAAAACAGGAAGGAGATACTTGCTGTGAAGTAGAAACTTATGTTTTCATCATGGAGCAAACATTACACTCTGCAAAATGACTGTTCCATGGAGTCAAATATAAAAGCCCCGAATAATTCAGGAGAAATAAGACAAGCCCATTTTAATAGGACAGTTATTTCTGTTGTTTTCCAAGGTTGCCGAATCCGCTGTTATCATCAAAACCTACTTTACCAAAGTTTACCTACTTTACTTTACCAAAACAAACTTCTTTATCAATTTTCCTATTTGATGATGATGATGGTATTTCTTAAATGCTTACTGTGTGTCAAGCACTGTTCTAAGTGTTGGAGTGGATCCAAGCCAGTCAGGTTGGACACAGTCCAGGTCCCACATGGGGCTCATATTGTTAATCCTCATTTTACAGATGAGGTAACTGAGGCCCAGAGAAGTGAAGTGACTTGCCCAAGGTCACACAGCAGACAAATGGAGGAGCTGGAATTAGAACCCAGGTCCTTCTGACTTCGAGGCCCCTCTCAATCTGCTGGTACAGTAAGATCAGGGGACACTATTGTTTTGAGACATTTGACAAGCTTGTCTTCTGTTGTCATGAAAGTTTTGCTTGTCAATTCTCTCTTGGGAGACCACCTCACTGAAATACCTGTAAGAGCCTGCCTGATGGGTTTGCAGTTTCTCACAGTGGGGAGAACATTCATGGCTTGCAGTGGCTTGAAACAATAGTCACCCTTGGCCAAGAAGTTGAAACAGAATTGGGTGCAATTAAAAGAATTTGTGTACACTTTTATCAATCAATCAGTAGAGTCCCAAGTCCATGGTCTATCCACTAGGCCCATGCTGCTTCTCTAATCTCCTTCCTAAATCTAGGTCTGGAAAGAGGGGAGAATGCTAGGGTGGGAGGAAAAGGGCTAGCAACAGGGCAACCTGTCTACCCTGTACATTCTGAAGGCACAGCTCCTTTTTTAATGGAATTTGTGAAACACTATGTGCTAGGCATGTACTAAGCACTGGGATAACTCCAAGCTAATCAGGTTGGACACAGTCCATGTCTGACATGGGGCACACACTCTTAAGCCCCATTTTACAGAGGAGGTAACAGAGGTCCAGAGAAGTGAAGTGACTTGCCCAGGGCCACAGAGCAGAAAAGTGGCTGAGCCAGGATTAGAACCCAGTTCCTTCTGAGTCCCAGGTCCTTCCTGGGCTTCAAGGGAAACTAGAACATGATAAACAAACACTACCATGGCCACAAAGTAACTAAAACAGAGGCTAGGAGAAGCAAAGCCCTGGACAGTCCACTACTTAATAACTTGTCTCAATAATGGACAATTGCCAGAATTTAAGATCGACTTGGGCTTATAGGTGAGGATCCACTTTAGGAACTGAACCCCTTAGGTCACATGAAAGTCCTGGGTTGAGTAGTTTAATTCCATGTCTAGGAGAGACCTCGCAAATAGCCAAGAATGGCTCGGGGCAGTGGTGGGGAGGGTGGCCCGGTCTTTACAAGAAAGAATGACACCAATTTTTTAAACAGCGACAGGACTGCTGGGCTTCGTCAGGGGAGGCTCCACACTTGGTCATGATCCAGTCTTGGAAGGTTCTCTCATTCTTGTGGAGGAGAAGGAACTGACCCAACAATATGTAGGCCTAAAACAGGAGGGGAAGGAAAGAAAGGGGTGGAAGGGAGGGTGAGAAAATGTATGTATTCTCCTTGACCAAAAGGGAGAGATTCAGGTCATACAATATAACTTTCTTAGTATAAGTGGTGTTACTAAAGATGGGTTTGGAATAATAATAACAATAATTGTAGTATATCGTTCTTACTTTGTGCCAGTCTCTGGACTAAGCACTGGGGTAGAAGATAATCAGGTTGGACACAATCCCTGTACCACAAGGGGCTCGTAGTCAAAGTAGTCAGTCTCCATTTTATAGAAACCGAGGCTGAAACGAAGTTAAGTGGCTTGCCCAAGATCACACAAGAGGCAAGTAAGTAACAGAGTCAAGATTAGACCCCACATCCTCTAACTGTGGTACTCGGTAAGCACTTACTATGTCATGGCTACGTTCTCTTATTGGAGCCCTATTCTGGTGAGGTCTGGGTTTTTTTCCAGCACTGGGTATAGCTCAAGGTTGAGAGATACAAGTGGTGTGAGGAGCTCATTGCTCACTCTTGGCATTCTCTGAGTTCTGAAGGAAGGATCCGGCTTAACCCAGTGATCAAGAGAGAGTGAGTATTCAAAGACTCATAGGTGCTACATATGCATCTTAGGGTTCTTTCTGAGCAAAAGCTACAGTGAAATCCCAAATCCACTTCAACCGGGCATGTCAAATGCAGATCACTCATCATATGCTCTCTCACATGTTTTTGAAGCAAAAGAGTGTGTTTGTACAGGGCTGGAAATGTGTTTTAGGAGAAAGCTGCAGTATTAAAAAAATACGAGGTCAATGCACTTTCTAGACTAGGTGTTGTGACTTCAGTGAATTTGGATTTTCCTCTGCCCCATTCATCTCTAGCGTCTACTCTTGAGCTCAAAGTTCTGTTTGTTTTTGGCACCAAGATGCAGGGATCAGACTGGCCATCATAATTAGAGCCTTCATTTACTCAACTGGACTAATCAATGGGGTAGCAGGAACATGTGTGGTATGCAAGATGAGAGGAGGACTTTCCAGGAATGTCCCAGGAAGAAGAGACCATTTTGCAGTCTGTGAAGCCAGTTTGCAATCTGACACTTTTTTTAAAATTCGGTCTACATACCCAATCAGATGGCTCCCCTACTGAAAGGGAAAGCAATGCTTGTTTATGAGTTCATCACTAAGGACTGCTGCACCTTGATTCCTAGAAAGATGAATTTCTTTGGCTCTGGATATGATTTAATTATTTCTGTGCAGATGCTTTAAGACACTTTCCTAGCCAGCTACTCAAAGACAGGCCAGAGTCTTCCCCCTGGGAGAAGAAGTAAGACTTTCCTTCTCCTCCTTCAGAACTTGGAGTTCCAATCCAGGCATAGTAATAATTCTGGTATTTAAGTGCTGTGTGCCAAGTCCTGTAATAAATTCTGGGGTAGGTACAATAGAAGCAGATTGGGCACGGTTCCTGTCCCACATGGGTTTGTGGTCTAAGGGGAAGGGAGTATAAGTATTTAACCCCCACTTTGCAGATGAGGGCTCAGCCTGGAAAGTGGAGATGAGTAAGAGAACCTGATGGAACTAGTTCCACGAGCAGCCTTAGGGCAGGTTAGGAAGAGCTGTTGATGTGGGTGCAGATGCCTCTCCCTCCTCTCTCCCTCTCCTCCCTCCACACTTCCTTCTCCCTTCTTTTTTCCTTTTCTCTCCCCTTTCCCTTCCTCGCCTGGGGCTCAGAGTGTAAAGTGAGGATGGATAGGGCAATATAATGGAGCAAGCCCCAGAAGTCGCAACAGCTGCTACTATGAAGTTTTTGCAGTTTCAGGGTGCAGCATGACATATGATGTCATCACACTACGCCAAGGGCATCATTTTGTGTGGTTCCTCTGTACAGAAAGATGGTCCACGTCTGCGCTAGTCACAGGGCTCCATAGAACAATGCAGAGCTAAGATGTAGATAGCCAGCCTATGATAGTTAAATGGAAGAGTGGTGGGGGAGTTAGGGAGAACCTCTAGATTGTAAGCTCATTGTGGGAAGAGAAATTGTCTGTTTATTGTTATATTGTACTCTCCCAAGTGCTTAGTACAGTACTCTGCATCGAGTAAGCACTTTATAAATAAAACTGAGTAAATGACTGGCTGATTCTATCCGACTTTCTTGAAAGGCCAAATATTTCTGATTCCAAAAGTTAGACAGTGAGTTTTCAACCCTCCCTTCCCACAACAGTCAGGGTTGACCAAAGATTAATGTTAATGAAACATTCACTTTGACACTTTAGATGAATGCAATCTGGTGGTTTTATCGGGGCAAACATTTGTTAATGAATAGCTAACTTCCTTTGTCTTCAAGACAGCAGAGTCAGACAAGTGATTCTAGAGTCTCAAAGTAAGGCTTTGGAACATTGTTCTGGGCGGTTCAGTTCTGTTGACTTTAGGACTGCTGAACACAAAATGAACTTTACTGATCCAAGCTGAACTGAGTTGATGCTAACCTCCTCGACCATCCTATAGAGACCCATTAGTCCCCCAGAGCCAATCTGGCATATCAAAGAAACACCATGGCTAGCGTTCCAATCCCCTCTCTATCATTTGCCTAAGTTTGTCCTCAGGCAAGTCACTTAACTTCTCTGTGCTCAGTTTCCCCATCTGACAATGGGGATTCTATCCCATAGCACTCATGTCTTGTCTTGTTTTATGGGTCGTGTCCGACCCATAGCGGTGCCAAGGACACATCTCTCCCAGAATGCCCCACCTCTATCTGCAATCGTTCTGGTAGTGTTTCTTGGTAAAAATATGGAAGTGGTTTACCATTGCCTCCTTCCACACATTAAGCTTGAGTCTCCGTCCTCGACTCTCTCCCATGCCGCTGCTGCCCAGCACAGGGGAGTTTTGACCTGTAGCAGATTGCCTTCCACTCTCTAGCCACTGGCCAGGCTAGGAATGGAATGGGTATGCCTCTGCTTGACTCTCCCTCCCGTAGTCGAGACTGGTAGGGTACTGGAAACTCTCCGGGTGCAACCCCGAGAAGGGAGCACTCATGTACTGATCCATAATTTAATATATTTAATGTACTCTCCAAGCACTTAGTCCAGTGATCTACACACAAGTAAATGCTCAGTGCATACGAATGGTTAATTGAGCCTCTTCTCCCTCCAACTTGGATCGCGAACCCTGAGTGGGACAAGGACTGTGTGTGCCATCTGATTATCTTGTATCTATCCTAGTGCTTAGAACAGTGCTTGGCACATAGAAAATGCTTAACAAATATCATTATTAGTATTGTTGTTAAATTAAGCTACTGGAAAGAAGTGAGAGTGTTACCTTGTCAAAACCTTTGGCTACCAAGTGTTCACCAAGGGTCGTAGTAATGCCATCCACTTCAGTAATGTCCTTTTCCCCCATAGGTTGAGATTCAAAGGTGCTTTGCTTTTCTGATGTGCTTTCCATTTCCTGAAACATTGTGAATGTGAGGAAATTGGGGTTTAGAGTGGGGAAAGGGGGAGGTAGAGGAAGAGAAGGTCAAAGGATCATGAGGAGGTTTCATGCTAGCAAATTTGAGTTGAGTTAAGCCCTTTATTTCAGTACACCAACCTTTCTGAGCTGTATGGTTCAGCCAAACTTGCAGGTTTAAATGGACTTGTTTCTGACTACAAATTTTGAGTTCTCAAATGAAAAGCATGTGTTTAGTGTAAGACTTCCCATTTTATCCCTCACAATTCTTCCCAACCCATATATGTCTGCAGTAATTTCTATGGTCATCTCTTTGAAAAATTAGGGAGATAATGGCAACTCTAAGATGATCAGTAACAAAATAGGAATTTAGTAAAAAAAAAAACCAAACCACTCCGTTTGGCCAGAACTAGTGTTATCACTACATGCATTGTCTAGACTTGAGTGGTAGAATTAAGGAACTTTCTTGCCATGCCTAATGTTTTTGATTTTGTCAGTGAAGTAGTTGATAAGGTCATGGGAGTGAGAGGAAGGTGAGGAGGGGGTAACAGGGCTTTCAAAAATGAGTTAAGGATGTGAAATAGTTGGCGGGAGCAACAGACAGAGCAGACAAAGGAGAGGTGCTGCTGCTGTTCTATTAACATCAGCCAATCCTCGAGCCATTTCTCAAAAACTATATTGGGTGTCATTGTGCTGGTGGTTGTTTAATTCCCATTTTACCTGAGAAGAATCTGTTACTTTCTGTACATTATTCTTGGCTCCCTCTAAATGTCAGGTGTAGCTATCATATCTCATTCCTGTGCTTCTTCACTACAGTTTTCCCAATTTGTTCCCTTTAAAAGTTTGCAAACCACTTCTTTCCAGCTCCTACGCTGACAGTGCACAAGCAAACATGGAAATTAGCACACCACTCATTTCCACTTTCTGGAACACTAGCTGGGGAAACACACATTAGCAACTCAGACCTGAGAAAAAACGATTGGATTAAACATCACTAGAATCCATCTATACCCATTTGTCTGATAATATCTGCCCTGTAATTACAACTCAGCACACATTAATGTATTCATACTGTAGAAAGCATGGGGTTACAAAGCAATCAATATGCCCATTCAAAGACGTGAGAGTACCACACACCGAAGTGAATACATGGAGGGAATCAATGCCTCGATTCCATGTTTATTTTCAGATTTACCAAACACATCACAACCCCTAGCGACCAGCTTCACCGAGGGTGAAACAATAATGGAATTTGTTAAGCTTTACTATATGCTAAACCCTGTACTAAGTAAATAGGGTTAAGACAAAACAATCAGGTTAGTTAGAGCCACTTCTCCATAGTCTAAGGAGGAGGTAGAACAGTTATTTAATTCCCATTTTGCGGATAAGAAAACTGAAGCCCTGGGAAGTTACGTGACTTGCCCAAGGTTACATAGTAGGCAGGTGATGGAGCCGGTATTAGAACCCAGGTCCTCTGACTCCCAGCCCATGATCTTTCCACCCCATGCTCTTTCCACTAGGCCACATTGCTACTCACATCTCCTCCATGTCCCTATGATAAAGACAACTAGTTTATTGGAAACCATAATTCACTTCCCAAATTTCATCAGTGGAAAAAGAAAACAAGTCTCCCTCGCTTTTATAGGTGGCAGTAGGGAGGTTTGGGCCAGAGAGATTTTAGTGCCTATAAGATTCCCACAGTGAATCAAATGAATGAAAATCAACATCTTATTTGACTAAGCCCTCCCCACCACTTCTATCCAGGGAGAAGACCTCAACCTTTACTTCCTCGATGCCTTCTTCATTCAAAAGCAGTGGAAAAGAGATTTTAGTATTTAGTATAGTCTGAAACACAATCCTTCACTTCATCCTGTTTAGATTAAATTCAACATTGTTAGGAAAGGAATGGTTGGATCAGAAATGGGAGTTTGTTTAGAAATAGAGACCATGGAGCCTCTGGGATGAAGAGCTCTTTCAGACCCCTTAGGACACCCAGACTCCTTGAGGGGAAACTCAGTGGACTAATACCTCCTAACCCTGTTGACCAGTACAACCCTTGGGATACTGGTGGGTAGGAAATGAAAATGATTCAGTCTGGAAAGCTGACTGTTTTACTACCAATTTGTTTGCTTACTGGTGACGTGGAAGGCATTTCTCTCCACCCTGTTCCCAACCCCCATTAAATTTCCACCAGCAAGAAGGATAATTCCTTCCACTTTACTGCCCGTATCCAAGGGGATAATGCAAGGACTGGTGAGATCATGTTAGTAAAGTGCTTAAAGTTCACTGGAAAATAGGTGCTATGTAAATACAAAGTCCTGATGGCATTTTAAGCATGATAATCATTTCACATCTATTAAGCCAAACTCTTCCTATTTTAGAAGGGCAAAGTGGGCTGTTGAAAGCTGCCATGTTGACTTCCAAGAAAGTA
The DNA here is from genome assembly GCF_004115215.2 of Ornithorhynchus anatinus. Taxonomy (NCBI): domain Eukaryota; kingdom Metazoa; phylum Chordata; class Mammalia; order Monotremata; family Ornithorhynchidae; genus Ornithorhynchus; species Ornithorhynchus anatinus. The sequence continues at coordinate 106,711,198 of NC_041749.1, forward strand.
CCCACATCTGCTAAGTAGTTGCCCTGCCCTAAGAAACTACCCATTTCCCTCCTTTTTTCCCTGCCCTCCAAGGGCCAGAGGAAGGACTTAGCAGAAAGTCGGTCAATCAATCACTGTATTTATTGAATGCTTACTGTGTGCAAAGCACCATCCTAAGTGCTTGGGAAAGTACAGTACCCCAGAGTTAAAAGACACGTTCCCTGTCCACAAGCTTATGGTCTAGAGGCAGAGACAGGCATTAATATAAAGAAGTAATTTATAATATATAATTTGAACATATATACATAAGTGATGTGGGGTTGAGGAAGGGGTGAAATAACACAAGCCTGGGAGTCCGAGAACCTGGGTTTCAATCCTGGCTCTTCTACTTGCCTGCTGTGTGACCTTGGGTAAGTTACTTAAATTCTCTGTGCCTGCGTTTCCTCATCTGTGAAATGGGCTTTCAATACTTGTTCTACCTCCTCCTACTTAGCCTGTGAGCCCCATGTGGGATGGAGATTGTCTCGAAAGTGATTATTTTGTATCCACTCTATCACCTAGTACAGTGTTTGGCACAGAGAAAGCACTTAAATACCACAACAGTTAAACTCCTGCCATCATTTCTGGGCTGCACCCACCAGCTTTCCTGTGCCTCCAATTTTGCAAATGACCAGTTAAAGCACAGAGTGATTTTCACTTAATTCTCCCATTCTCCCATGAACCTGGCCTTCTATCATGAACCTGACCATTGTGGAGTGAAGGCAGCTCTTCTCCCTTCTTGTCCGGGAAGGGAGAGGGTTTTATGGCCCTCTCAAGCCCCAAAGGGAGAATTGAACAACTGGGTACCCATAATGGGATAAGGTTTGTCAATGTCTCTGAGACCTCTTTTGGGTGGGAATTTACAAGGATTTGGAGAAGCAACATAGCTTAGTGGATAGAGCATAGGCCTGGGTTCTAATTCTGGATCTGCTGCTTGGCTGCTGTGTGACTTAACTTCTCTGTGCCTCAGTTACCTCATCTGTAAAATGGGGGTTAAGACTGTAAGCCCCATGCGGGTCATGGACTGCTTCCACCCTGATTAATTTAAATCTACCCCAGCACTTAGTAAAGAGCCTAGCACTTAGGAAAGGGCTTAAAAATACCATAAAACAATGACGGCATTCTACTACTTCTGTTAAATGAGGGGGAGATAATAAACACCACTAGGTGCTCCTGACATAGTTAAAACCAAGGGAGGCCCAAGAGAGCAAACATCTAGATGAGGAAAAGGTGGAGAAAAGAGGTTTTTTTTTAAAGAGCCAGCCTTCCTCAGTTACCATGGAGCGGTTGTTTTAGAGGCTCCTAGCTCTGGGCTACAGAAGCAACTTCATCAAGAAATTATACCCACCTGTTGACATCTCACAGGTAAGGTAGGATAGGATTTCAGAAATCAACTATTCCTGGGAATATGCTGGCAGGAAAAGAACTGAGCTACACTATTTTCTGGCTGAAGTAGAAAAACTCACCAAATTATTTATCAACTCCATAAAGTGGAAATGGATGCCGTAGGAGGTGGGGGTCTTTTATTTTAGACTGTGCTGGATTCAGATGACCTGCTGCTGTTGTTGACGCTACACAAGACTGGGGCTATCACAGTTTACACTTCTCATCCCCAGTGATCATAGGGTCTGCCTATATTAATGTGGATTTCTCCTATTTATGGCTATCCATTTCCACCTTACCTGAGTGCTTTCACAAGTGTATGACTGTACCTTCTCATTTTACCAAGAGAAGATTAAATGATAGGCCACTGCCCTGCTATATAACAAAAGTGGCAAAGCAGGGTTAAAGCTCAGGATAAGGATTCTGAACATGGCTCCCTGTTGGGTGGGTGATTCCTGATAGGCTTAGAAGGCCTCCTTTTTCACTTTTTCACTTTTTCCCCCCTTTTCATTGCCTAACCTAAAGTACCAAGTTTATGGTTAAAGACTAGGCATAGATAATATGCAGCTGAGATGATAATTACTGGGAAAATATTTCTCTCAAAGTCAAGCGTTGGCCATATTGTTAGCAATGAAATCCTGGAGTACAAGGGCTTAGACCTCAGTTGAAGAGCTTGTGATCATCGTCTTCATCATCATCATCATCATCAGTGGTATTTATTGAGCGCTTATTGGGCGCAGAGCACTGTACTAAGCACTTGGGGGAGTACAATACAACAGAGTTGGTAGACATACTCCCTGCCCACAGTAAAACAGCTGTATGTTTGCATGTGTCTGCCATCAGTCATTCAGTGGTATTCACTGAGTGCTTACTTTGTGCCAGGCACTGTACTAAACTCTTGAGAAAGTATAATACAATAAAGTTGGTAAACACGATCTCCTCCCTACAAAGAGCTAACAGTTTACCCTCAACCTATCATTCAGTTCACCTACTGTAAACACATCCATGTCCCTCTGACTCTGGAAAAATACCTCAATTTATTTCTCTTAGTTGATACTCTCCTTACTTGATTAAACTCTGAGTCCAGAAAACTGATTGGGTCCATATATTTTCATATGCTTAAGAAGTAGTAGGTAATAGCATTTAGTGAGCATCAACTGCTGCTGTGAACTGCAGTAGGTGCTTGGGAAGTACAGAATAGAGAAATGACACGTTTCATGCCATGAGGCACTTACACTCTAACGGGAGAGACAAACAAAAATATTTACCACATAAAAGTTGCAAATAGAGTGGTCAAAATAAATGAGAACACATAAATACATGGTTTTTATGGAGAGTGTAAAAGGTGAAATGGCTCAGGGTGATGGGAAATTAATTGGGGAAAACTTGTTGGATGAGGTGGGATTTAAAGGGAGATTTTGAGTGTGGAAAGAGAGGGAGTGTCAAGCCAGAGAACAGCATGATCAGAGTGAAGGAGGGCTGTGGTGCCCTGATACCATCATCAGCGTGGTAGCGGTGTAGGGAAAAGGAAGGGCAATAAAGGGTACCCAGTGAGACAGCTACACAGAGACACATTTGTTTACTCAAGCCTAGGCACCTGGCTGAGTTTTCTGCCCTTGATCGTGACTTTCTATTCTGGCCACAGGAAGGCTGGCTCTGAGTCTGCATTGCACACATGAATGCTTGGGGGCTGAAAAGCTCTTCCCAGGAGACCAGAGGAGGAAGTGCTCATACACAGCTTCCTATCTCTAGCTAGCCACACTATCAGTGCAGTCAGTATCTCCGCCTCAAATCTGCCGAATTGGAGGTACCTCCCCATTGCTTCGGGGTTTAAAGATGGGAATACCGGACTGCGTCTCCCTCGCCGGCCCCTCCTAGTGCACTTCATCTACTAATACTAATGATAACTGTGGTATTTAAGTCCTTAGAATGTGCCAACCACTGTACTTAATGCTGGGATAGGTACAAGATAATCGAATCCCAGCTCTGCCACTTGTTGGCTGTGTGACTGTGGGCAAGTCACTTAACTTCTCTGTGCCTCAGTTCCCTCATCTGTAAAATGGGGATGAAAACTGTGAGCCCCACGTGGGACAACCTGATTCCCCTATGTCTACCCAGCGCTTAGAACAGTGCTCGGCACATAGTAAGCGCTTAACAAATACCAACATTATTATTATTATTATTATTAGGTTGGACACCATCCCTGCCCCACATGGGGTTTACGTTCTCCGTAAGAAGGAGACCAGAGACCAGGAGACCAGGTCTTGAAGCCCCATTTTACAGATGAGGAAACTGAGGAACTGAGAAGTGACTTGCCCAACGTCAGGCAGCAAGCAGGCAAGTGGCAGAGATTAGTTGCCAAGTCCCCTGACTCCCAGGTTCATGCCCTTTCTACTAGCTCACGCTTCTGCTGCTTCATCTGTAACAAAGGAGATGGAAATTCATGAGCTTTTTCCCAGGAGCCATACTGGAATTGCAAAAGCCGAGTTTTTATTATAACTCCGCCTGGCTCCTTTTGGAGGTAGGGAGCAGCAAAAAGAGGAAAGATCACATGAAGCAAAACCAAATTTGTGGCTGCTCCAACTCCAGAGCATAAGCCAGGGACTCCTCCGAAGGCAACATCTACCAGAAGTTCTAACCAGTTGCTTTGTCAGAATCTCTGCATTCTATCGGTGAGCGTCGTCACCTTGCTCCTTGCAGTTTCATGAAACTGAGATGTTTCCTGCCAAGAGCCATACTTGAAAGTAGCTACTCTGGGCGTTTTGAGGCCTTGCTCTACCTCAGTGGGGCCATGCACTGTGGTACATGAATGGTGCCCATAGATTTCAAAAATGCTTTGGGGAAGACATGAGTAATTCACTTACTGACTGGAGGGTGAGCCCAGATTGCTATTTCTCTATTTAATTAATCAAAGCCGGGCTAGGGTTGTGGTTCTGGGAGAGAGCCTGCTCAGACCTCAGAAAGGGTGGGGTACAGGGTATAGGGAGCTGTTAACACTCATTATAAAAGCAGCTGTCTTCTCCCTGTTCCACTATAGGCTGGACCAACATGAAATGGAATGCATATTTCCATTTATTCAGTGGTATTTATTAAACATCTCCAGTGTGCTAAGCATCATACTTAGTGCTGGGGGGAAAAATACAACTTTGAGAATTAGATTTAGTCTCTGGCCCTCTACAGTCTAATAATAATAATGAGGTGCCTGCAGAGGCTCAAATTTTTATTTTGAGCCCAGAGAGGAAGAGGGGCAGGAATTTTTAGAGGGATGGGGATTGGGGATGGACAGTCCTCAAAGAACTAATGCCAATCTACCAATCGATAGTATTTATTGAGCACTTACTTTGTACAGAGCACTGTATTAAGCTCTTGGGAAAGTGCAGGCCAGTTGGTAGACACGATCCCTGCCCTCTAGGAGCTTTAGGCCAGGAAGCAACATTTTGGGAGTGTTTTCAGCCCCGATTGGAAACTCAGGTCTCAAGTAAGATCTGGAAAGAGCAAGTGTGCAATTCTAACTCAAAAGCCATGGGATGATTGTCCCCATGGCCTCCGGGACTTGGGCACCCACGGGTGCCAGTGGGGTCAATACAGATTTGGACTCTCCAACCTACCATACTTCTCAGCTAAGGTCCAATGCATCTAGTGGATTTTCTCTACTTACTTCCATGACCCATGGCACTTCTTGACATTCCTGAAGATTGCATGTCAACCCTGAAGTCAGCACCTGGGTAGAGAGGATTCATGCAGATTTAGAAAATAAAATCCAGGCTTTTCCACTTCCACTCCAGTGCTGCTCTCCAGCTTGCTCTGGCATCCAATTAAGCAACCACTCTTCCAGTTCAGTGAATGCAGGCCCCAGGGTCACTTCTTACAAAACAACAAACTTTTCACACTGCAGCTATGGAAAACTCTCCGCCACTTCTTCTCCCTCTGCTGTCAGAGCGGTGTCACAGTGAGAGCTCTGGATAAACCAGAGGGTATGTCAAGGTTTGAGAGAGATGCAGAGCTCTCACTGGACAGCTAGAAGTTGGGGAGATGTCACAGGCCAGCCCAACCTCCTGATTACTTCAGCCATTCAAATGTCCCTGTCTATGGTTGTTTTAAGCAGATAACATGCCATCTTGGACCAGTGAAGCTCACTTCTTCCCTTAACAAAATTCCAATATATAAGGCATAAATGCGTATAGAACTACTCTGCCACTAGGTCTGTTCACTAGGTTCCTGAGTTGCTTAGACTCCTGGGCTGATGGCTAGATGCCTTCTCACCCTCTCCGTCCCTAAATTTGTCTGCTAACTCTGTCGTATTCTCCCCAAGGGTTTAGTACAGCACCCAATAAATATTCTGATTGATTCTCTCAGCTGTGGGCAAAGAACATCCCCACAGATTCTACCACAGCTTTTCAAAGTAAATTTAGAGTTCCTTAATTCCTTTCTCTCTCTTTGGTTGCTCAATTATCATCTTTCTTTCGCAACCTAAAGATAGGTAGGGTGGAGTCCTCTTCAATCATCAGGCTAAACATCTTGGCATTCCTTAAAGTGCTCTGCTTCTTGACTTCATTAGCAAATTCAAATATGCCACCCTGCCAACCTTGGGGTCCTGGGATATGTGTCATTGAATTACAACCTCAAGGCCCTATACAAAGTAAATTTTATGGACATCCCATAGACACCTATATGAGCTCTGACTGATCTCTCCCAGAACTCCTACTAGCAGACACCTGCATGCTCCTATCCTCCTAATTATCCTGATCCCACATAGACTGGTTTTCACCTCCTAGGCTCAGAGGGAGACCCCAGTTCCCCAAACCTAAGACCTAACATGGCCATGAGCCACCCACCCTTTGGCTTCTGGCTCCTGCTCACCTCCCTCTGAATTCTCTTTGCTGGTTCACCTTCAGTGAAACTCAGGCTGTGTATTTCTTGGCCTCTCCAATGTTAGAATAAATCAGCTGACCTCACCAGCAATGTGTCTGTTCCTGTCCTCTTAGGCAATATAGGTACAGTACAGCATAGTATTCTAAGATGTTACTGTGCTCAGAGCCCAAGACTCTTAAGAAAGGCAAAGAGTGGCTTGGCAGCCACTTGACACATGGGCAGAAAGGAACAAATAGAAGAGACTCTATGGACTTGCTTACTTCATGTGTGCTTGGGTGACTTAGTGGAAAAAGCACGGCCTTGAGAGTCAGAGGACGTGGGTTCTAATCTCAGCTCTGCCACTTGTCTGCTGTGTGACCTTCAGCAAGTCATTTAACTTCTCTGTGCTTCAGTTACCTCATCTGAAAAATGGGGCTTGAGACTATGAGTCCCAAGTGTGACAACCTGATTACCTTGTATCTACCCCACTGCTTAGAACGGTGCTTGGCAAATAGAAAGGGCTTAATAACTACCATAATTATTATTATTACTGCCTTACTCAAGCATCTCCTCCCCTTCAGGTTTTTTTTTAACTAATCGGTTGAATTTATTAGGCATCTTTTGTGGCAAAGCACCGGTAGGTCTTTTAGGGGAACTAAAGACACTGTCCCTGTTCTCATACTGGCAGTGCTGGAGGTAGCTCTGTGGGGAGAGAAGAGTACACAGAGAAACAGTGACTTCCACCTCCACCGATCCCCATACTGGTACCTCCCCTCGCTCCCACCTGCTGCTGTCACCATTCTCAGGGGAGCTCTGGTGGCTGGGGTCTGATGGGGATAGGAGCCTGAGTCCCACTCCCTTTACAAGTCCCTTTCCCGCTTACCCCTAGCAGCGGGAGTTGGGATTTTGCTCTGGAGATGTGGCAAAAAGGTATTTCCTAGCATGCTTTGCTCTGGAACTGACTCTGGCAGGCCCTCCCCTTCTTCACATCTAGCAGAACCACAAAACATCTCCACTATCTGGGATGGTCATAAATCCATATCCAATCACAAATTATGGTGTAAATGACAATATGGCTCATTTAACTGCTGATGTGAAAACACAGTTCATCTCTCCATAGAGTGGTAAGAGCAATTCACTAGCCAGTATCTCCTGTTTGGCTGAATGACTGTGAAGCCAGGGATCAAGACATATAAAATCCACCTCCCATTATTGGTTGGCTCCCAGATTACTCAAGACCCTCGTGGCCTAGTGAGAAGCAGTGTGACCTGCTGGAAAGAGCACAGGTCTGGGAGTCAGAGGACCTGGATTCTAAACTGGCTCTGCCTTTTGCCTACTAGGTGACCTGGGCAAATCACTTAACTTCTTTCCTCATCTGTAAAATTGGGATTCAGTACCTGTTCTCCCTCTTATTTAGATTATGAGCCCCATTTAGGTCAGGGATTCTGTCTGACCCGATTATCTTGTATCTATCCCAGTACTAAGTAGACTGCTTGGCACATAGTGAGAACAGATACCACAATTATTATCATTGTTATTTTTAGCCCCACCTAAGCACTCACAACATCCTTTTATACATATCTTACATAATCTATTACTTAATCACTAACTTGTGCATTTTTCCTTCTTCCTCCTATCTCTAATTTGTTTTAGTCTCAAACCTTAATTAGACTGTAAACTCCTTGAGGACATGGATGATGTCTACCAGCTCTAGTATACCACACTCTAGTGTCCCGCACAACTTAGCACAGTGCTCTACACCCAGTAAATGCTCAATAAATACCACTGATTGATTAATCATGTGTACTAATTTTATTGTACTCTCCCAAGCACTTAGCTCAATGCTCTGCATGCTGTAAGTGCTCAATAAATACGATTAATTGATTAATTCTGACAATTTCATCTTATGAAGAATTATTGTCCACTTAGGATCACATCAAACTCTGACAATCCATTGTAACATTCTAACATGCAGAAACATGCCAGTAGTAGAGGTAGTTAGAGAACTTGGACAACTAATAACAAGCTGATAATCAGCCCCTTGACTATACTCTGAACCAACATTCCCAAAAGCTGTAATAATTAAGTAAAGGAAATGAAAGTTAGCAGAGATGGGGCCCATTTCAGGGTAACTCCCCTAAGGGGAGTAACGCTGATTATCCAAACTGCTTTCCTAGGTATTATTTTTTAACGTGGCTTATCACATCTGTCTGTGTGGGATGAGTTTCTTGTTTGTGTTGTCACTGGAGTGAGGTGTACCAGGCAATGAGCAGCTAGTGACCTTTCGACAACTTCCCTCAGCCTTGGGTTCCAGCCAAGATCTCAAATGTAGAGGTGCCATGGAAAGAGCACTTGTAAAGCCAGAGTTGGGAACATGAGAGCCAGAGAGCCAGCCAGCCAGCCAGCAGGTATGTACCGTGTACACAGCGGGCTGCCGGATTCTCTCCTTTGCCTCTGGAAAGGCTCAAGCAACATGTCTTTCCAAGAGGAAAGAGGGCAAATGCCAGTCTTCAACCCTCCCCTGAAACGGAAGCTGTCTTTGACCTGCTTAATTATCCAAGTCTGTTTCCTCGTCAGTTCATCTCTTCCATTCCTCCGCGCAAATTCGCGGCCCGGAAGGCTCAGGCCAAGGCTTGTCCGTCATTCTTGATGGGTGGCTCCATCGCCTTCATCCACTCATCCATGGATCAGAGCTCACTCTGTACAGAGCACTGTACTAAGTATATGGGTGTACGGGTGAGTACGATAGGGTAAGTAAACATGATCTGAGGAGTTTACAATCTAGCAGAAATAAGTGTGGTATTTGTTAAGTGTTTATGATATCCAGCACTGGAGTAGATACAATACAATCAGATCAGACACAGTTCCTGTCCCACCTGGGGTTCACAGTCTAAGGAGGACAGAGAACAGGTATTACATTCTGATTTTACAGATGAGAAAAATGAGGCACAGAGAAATTAAGGGAAATGCCAAAAAGGTCGCACAGCAGGCCAATGGCAGAGTTAGGATTAGAAACCAAGTCCTCTGATTCCCATGCTCTTTTCTTCTAGGCCATGTTGCCTCTGTTTGGTGTTTTCCCACCTTTAATATGCCTCCTAATCAGTCAGCTAATCAATAGTATTTATTGAGCTCTTATTCTATGCAGAACACTGTCCTAGGGAGCACAATAGAGTTGATGCAACCATCCCAACCCTTAAGGAGCCAATAATCTTTCTTTACACTCTAGCTCTTGATTTCCATTCCTACAACTGCTTGTACTCAGAATACTTTGGCTACTGGGTAATTTTAATTCTACCTCAACATACATGTGTCCCCATATTCGAAGAAGGCCCTAATGGTGAAATTCACATACAGGTGTGTGTGTAACTGAAAAGCTCAATACAGGACCGTTGGTCCCAACTTCAATGTGCACACACAAAGACGGCCCCTTGCAGTGTTGTCGGACTTATTGTTCGCAGCACTCGATACTGTCTCCATCTCTGCCTCTTTGTCTCAATGCTTTCAATTAAGGGCTCTCACGCCTCCCCAGTGTGACTGCCCACTGGTCTGAAGAACTATTTATCCTTTGTTTCTCTGAAATGAATGTTACCTTCAACTAATGGCTTCTGTTGCTCAAACCACAAGACGGCGCTGCTGGGAGAAAGGAAGCAGCGGGAAGCAAGGCCAGTGGTTTCCAGAGTTGTGATTTCTCTCTCCCCATAACCCATAGAGCCTCCCTCACCACCCCCAGAAAACTGGGGTTTGCCAGTCATCTGCCAGTCACCTGTGGATCACTGTTTCCCAGGCGAAGCTTTGTTGCTTGACCCCTGGACCTGACCCTTCTGACCAGGCCGGAGACCAAACAAACCATCTAATCTAACTGCCTTTCTTGCCCTGGAGACGATCCAGTGCCCATGCTTCTTGTCTGAAAATGTGTAGGGGTGGATAAGCACTGTTGTAGGGGGCTGGTTTTCCTTCTTTTCCAGCACTTGGGGGTTCACAGTCTAAATAGGAGGAAGTAGGATTTAATCCCCATTTTACAGATGTGGTTACTGAGGCACAGTGAAATTGTGACTTGTCCAAGATCACACAGCAGACACATGGCAGAGTGTGGGACTGGAATCCAGGTTCTCCTACTCTCTGGCCCATGCTCTTTCCATTAGGTGTTGCTATTTCTCATGCTGTGCTTAATGTGAGGAAGAATTTACTTCCAGAAGTGAGAGGCTCACCTTTCCCTGAGATTTCCCTCTCTCCTCCGATCATGTGGGCAGACAAGTGGCAAAACTGGGATTAGAACCCAGGTCCTCCTGACTCCCAGGTCTGTGCTCTATCCACTAAACCATGCTGCTTCTCATTTGCATCAGTTGCAAATTCCTTTCAACTGGTGTCTAACAACAGTCCTACTCCAAATGTCCTCCTTATGTGTCTGAATTTGGCATTTTTGTATCCGCTGCACAATCCTCTACATGGAAGGGCCCTTTTCCTCTTTCAAAAATGGCCCTAGTCTAAGGCTGCAGGGACGCGGTGTTCTTTTATGAGCTCCAGAAACTGTTCATTCTAAGGGGAGGTTGTGCTTAATCTTGGCAATATTTTATGACTGCATTGCCTTGCCATTATATATTGTACATTTAGCAGGTTGCTCCTGTTCCCTTTGCCTTCCAAAGTCTGGATGCTGGAGTCAGAATAGTCTAGTGGGAGAGTGAAGGACAAGATGAAAAATTTATTTTAAAAGGTGATAACTGAGTAAAAAACAAGGATTCCTCTTCTTGTCCTGCATGAACAGGAACCTGCAACTAGAGAAGTAGCGTGGCCTGCTGGAAAGAGCATGGGCCTGGGAGACAGAGGACCTGGGGTCTCTAATCCGGCTCTACCACACACTTGCTGTGTGACCTTGGACCAGTCACTTAACTTCTTTGCGCCTCAGTTCCTTCACCTGCAAAATGGGTGTTCAATACTTGTTCTCCCTGCTACTTAGATTGTGAGCCCCATGTGGGACGTGATTATCTTGAATCTACCCCAGTGCTTAGTAAGTGCTTAACAAATGCCACAATTATTAATTATTATTAACTAGTCGTTGAGGGAATATTTGAGGATCTTGGCATACAGTATGGCATTAGTGTGGCATAGCACCAGGCGAATTTTCAGGAGCAGTTTTTCAAGAGGAAGAATGTCAAGCCACTAGATAGCCTTGAAAAATGTGACTAGCATCCTGTGCTGATTCAGTATCCATCTCTAAGGAGATAACCTCTAACCTTTTCCCCTCACCTGGAATGCTGACTCCACCTCACTTCAAAGACTTACTAAAACCCACCTCTTCCAAGAAGCTTTCCCACGCAGACCCTGGGAAAGACTACCATCTCGCCTTCTTGAGTAATCGGTCTACATTTCTAAATTAGATTTGCATATTTTAATTCTTTAGAATTTTAATTTTTATACCCCAAAGCGTGAACTTCTTTCAGGAATTGAGTATTTGTGTTTTTGTGCTTTCCCAGCTTCTTTAAAGGCAGGGACTATTTCTTTGTGGTAAATTCCTCCCGCTCCAGTACCTGTTTCAGTACTTTACACAATTGGGAAGTTCAAAAATCCTGCAGTTGATATTCCATAGGAGTGTAAATCATTAAATCGGTTTGTTAATGTGGTCTTGGTCCATCCGTCTCGTAACACATCTACAAGGTGGTGGCAGATAGATATTAATAACAATGTTTTCAAAATGAGAAAGCAGAATGCCTAGAAAGGTGAAGTAGCTTATCCAAGGTCGGCCAGCGGAATTGCCACCAGGGAATCCATTTGATTCTTGATCTGTTTAATAGCTTTGAAGATATAGGGAACATAAGGGCACATATGGTCCAATTCTTAGGTTAACTCATTTCTAGGACAACTATTTTCTCTCTCTGTTTGGACAAGCGATCAGCAGCAAAGCCAGCTATTGAGGACATTTCTGTGGCATATAGTGACCCTGTGAGTCAAATGTGCCCAAGAGATATTCTAAGATTTATCGAGCAGCCAAGAAAATGATTCCCCAGGGCTTTACTATTTGGAAGCTTTGAAGAACCATGGCATTCTACCCTGAAATTTGGATGCTGGATTTGGAAGAGACCAGGTGTGTGGCTTGGTGGAAAGAGCACAAGCCTGGGGGTCAAGGACCTGGGCTCTAATCCTGCTTCTGCCACCTGCCTGCGGTGTGACCTTGGGCAAGTCACTTAACTTCTGTGTCTCAGTTCCTTCATCTGCAAAATTGGGGATTTGATACCTGTACTCCCTCCTACTTAGGCTGTGAGCACCATATGGGACCAATGAACCCCAGGATTTGGTAGTACAGTGCTTGGCACATTGTAAACACTTGACAAAAAACACAGTTATTAGAGGGTCTTAGAAAGGAAAAGGGCTAATTAGTGAAAAAGCTGAACACTGACAGCCTCCACTCAGCAAAGCCACGCAAAGTCCCAGGATGCCACACCCTGGGGAGAGCTTTTAAAGATTGGTGCTGTTTTACTCCTTCTCTTCCTCCCTGACAGCCCTCGAAAGGGCAGATAAGTTTAATGTGGAGTAAGATTGCCAGAATATCTCATGAGATAATTCTATCTTAGTCTGAAGGCATGAGGGAAAGAAGGTGATGAAGCTGAGGATTTGAGTCATAGACTGTAAACTCCTCCAGACTGTAAGGTTGTTGTGGTCAGGGAATGTGTCTACCAATTCTGTTATAGTGTTATACTGTACTCTCCCAAGCACTGTACTAAGTAGGTGCTCAATAAATAAATGCAATTGATCATCAGTTCGAACTCTGCCTCACAAAAATAATTGGGTTGGAAGAGCCTGGCACCTGTAAACCCCAGGGAAGCTTTTGTATCCTAGTGAAGATTATTCCTGCCAAGACTTTTCTTGTGGAACTGGGCCAACTCATGCACTTACCTCGGGAAGAAATAACAAGGAGAAGATGACAATAGGGGCTACTTACACATATTTGAAATTCCAAAGTATGCTGAGGATTGGATTATCTTTACTCACTTGGGGGGCCTGTTCCCAACTCAGATTTTCCAAAGTTTGTTAGCAGTAGACTCAACGTTGACCGAAGCATTGCCCAGTGCCTAAGAGCCAACTGAATGAATCTACGGTTGGAGAGCGGGCTTCCCTCCGGTTCCACAGGCATGCTAAAAGTTGGGAACTCACCTCCGATTTCATTGGTGTCTTTGGGGTCAGGCTTCCGGTGTCTTTGCGATGAGCCATTTGCCGAAGAGTAATATGTATCCGTATCCAGGGGAGGGATGTGCCACAAGATACTCAATAGCTGACATTATGATGTCATTACATAGGCATGGGCTCTTGCTTCCAGATAGACTGCCGCTTTTGGCTTGCTTTAGCTAGAGTATAGACAGCCAGATGCTGTGGGTGCTTTTATCTGA